>NC_055964.1:38105582-38115582 GCF_018492685.1 Alosa sapidissima | reverse complement strand
GCGCTGTCTAAGGTCAAGAGTTCAATTGCATGTCAAGCGCTGAGATGAGCTGGGCTTTACAAGATCAGGAAGAGGAGAGGGGGAGAGAGAGAAAGAGGAGGGAGGGAGGGAGGGATGGATGGATGGCAGAGTGAAAGGAAGCATAGAAAGGGAGAGAGAGGGAGAGAGAGAGAGCAAGTCACAGCTTGCCTGTTTTCCTGAAAATGCCTTAATGTCTAAAACTCACATCCACTCAGATCAACTCACATCCACTCAGATGTTTCAGGACTTTTACATTTCATATATATATATATATTATATATTTCTGTAGAAGACCAGTGGAAGGTGACGTGGCTGTAGAAGACCAGTGCAAGGTTCCGTTTAGAAGACCAGTGCAAGGTTCCATTTAGAAGACCAGTGCAAGGTTCCATTTAGAAGACCAGTGGAAGGTTCTGTTTAGAAGACTAGTGCAAGGTGAGGTTTCTGTAGAAGACCAGTGAAGGTTCCGTTTAGAAGACCAGTGCAAGGTTCCGTTTAGAAGACCAGTGAAAGGTGACGTTTAGAAGACCAGTGGAAGGTGACATTTAGAAGACCTGTAGAAGGTTACATTTCTGTAGAATACCAGTGTAAGGTTCCGTTTAGAAGACCAGTGTAAGGTTAAGTTTTACTTTAACCTCCTAATTAGTGCTTATGAATGTCATATCTAGCTTGTTTGTGAAAATACTGTTTGGTCATAAACAATCACCTAACAAAGTGGTTATGGTTATGGTATATGTTATGGGTATGGTATATGTTATGGTATATGTTATGGTTATGGTATATGTTATGTTATGGGTATGGTATATGTTATGGTATATGTTATGGTTATGGTATATGTTATGGTTATGGTATATGTTGTGGTTATGGTATATGTTATAGTATATGTTGTGGTTATGGTATATGTTGTGGTTATGGTATATGTTATGGACGCTTTTGTCTTCACTGTGATTCATGTATTAAATGAGCTTCACTGTGATTCACATATTAAATGAACTTCACTGTGATTCACGTATTAAATGAGCTTCACTGTGATTCACATATTAAATGAGCTTCACTGTGATTCATATATTAAATGTACGTAGCTTCACTATGCATTCAAGATGACACTGTGGCTGACAGGTGAGTTTTAATGAAGCTCTTCTTAGTCTGGGTGATGTAGCTCTTCTTAGGTCTTAGTCTGGGTGATGTTTTAATTGGACTCCTAAAACATTCTGACACAGTCTTGTACTTTAGACAAATGTTTTGATGACTCGTAGACCGTGAGACTTATTGCTGTGGATGTTGTGATAGCTGGGATGGGAGCGGAATGTTTGGGAATGTTTGGGGAATATCAGGGAAGGTGTTGGGAGTACCGTAGGCGGTATGGAAGGGGAGAGATGATTAATGGATGATGAGGCTCATGGGGGAGAGTGTGGTGCGCTAGTGTAATCACCGCTGATGTATCACCATTGGGACCTTTACTGTAACACACACACACACACATATGTACACAGAAGTACACACACGCACGCACACATGCATGGACACACACGCACACACACAGACACAGACACATATGTACACAGAAGTACACACACACACACACACATATGTACACAGAAGTACACACACACACACACACACACACACACACGCGCATGGACACACACGCACACACACACACATACGCGCGCACACACACACACACACACACACACACACACACACACACGCGCACGCACAAGCAGACGCACACACACACACACGTACGCAGACGCACACACATGCACACACACACACACGTACGCGCACGCACAAGCAGACGCACGCACACACACGTACGCAGACGCACACACATGCACACACACAAAATGTTAGAGGCACATGTGCACTCAGTGACACAATGGCGAATGGGCGTCTGCGCCTTCAGAACTAGTTGTCATCACTAGAACATTGCGTGGAAACCGATTAGTTGTCATCACTAGAACATTGCGTGGAAACCAATTGCCTTAAACCATTCTAGTTTTTACAAAACATAAAACTAAACAGGTTTAGTTGTGTCAACCTTATGTTGATGCTGTAGACAAATTCTGTAAGATAGGCCTATTGTTTTTTTTATTTTAAGATGCTACTGTATTAATTTAATTGTTTTATTAAAAATTGAAGAGGAATTCATCACAATGTATAGGAATGCCTTTTATTATTGATAAAACATTAACAAACAACATTTAAACTCATAAATATTCCACATCCACTGTAGATGAAGAACCTATAAAAAAAGAACATAAGAAAACAAACTTTTAGTTCATTTACTCAGTCGAGCTATATCATCTATGAATGCAACAAATCACCTGATTGCTATATCACCTATGATTGCTATATCATCTATGAATGCAACAAATCACCTATGATTGCTATATCCTCTATGAATGCAACAAATCACCTATGATTGCTATATCACCTATGATTGCTATATCACCTATGAATGCAACAAATCACCTATGATTGCTATATCATCTATGAATGCAACAAATCACCTATGATTGCTATATCATCTATGAATGCAACAAATCACCTATGATTGCTATATCCTCTATGAATGCAACAAATCACCTATGATTGCTATATCACCTATGATTGCTATATCACCTATGAATGCAACAAATCACCTATGATTGCTATATCATCTATGAATGCAACAAATCACCTATGATTGCTATATCATCTATGAATGCAACAAATCACCTATGATTGCTATATCACCTATGATTGCTATATCATCTATGAATGCAACAAATCACCTATGATTGCTATATCATCTATGAATGCAACAAATCACCTATGATTGCTGTATCACCTATGAATGCAACAAATCACCTATGATTGCTATATCATCTATGAATGCAACAAATCACCTATGAATGCTATATCACCTATGAATGCAACAAATGGGTAAATGGACATCGGCTAACATTAGCCAAAAGCTAACTAACATGTGCTGCTATGGTTAGCTAAAAACTGTCTACAGACAGAAACACCAATTTCAATGATAAAGTCTGAATTAAACTAAGTAGCACCAAGACAAGTATATTTACACGAAAACATATGTGATATTGTTATAATCTGCCATACACACCCATTGGAAGCTACCATGAGCTAACTGTCCGAAAGACTACTAGCATGCTAACAACGAAGCTAATGTTACCTTAGTTTTCTCCGGTTGTAAGTTAATCACGTAAACAAACATTCAGCTAACTATAGGTCAAACTGAACATAATTTTCGGTTATGTGGTTCACCCACCATTTAATGTAGTAGCCTATTTGTTACAGCAGCAAGACGCATGGAGTCATTCATGTCTGTGCACTCTAAAAAATGTTGGGTTAAAAATAACCCAAATATAACCCAGCCGCTGGTTAACTATTGGACCAACACCACATTGAGTTATCCTAACCCAATGGTCTGGGTACATTATTAAACCCAGCAGATTGGGTATGATTCTAACCCAAAACACTGGGTTATATCAACACAACGTTAGTTAAATTGGCACAAT
The DNA here is from genome assembly GCF_018492685.1 of Alosa sapidissima. Classification (NCBI taxonomy): domain Eukaryota; kingdom Metazoa; phylum Chordata; class Actinopteri; order Clupeiformes; family Clupeidae; genus Alosa; species Alosa sapidissima. The sequence continues at coordinate 38,112,034 of NC_055964.1, read as the reverse complement.
AGACTGGGTAAAGGTAACCAATGTGCTGGGTTATAACTATATAAATGTTGAGTAAAATTCACACAGTATATTGGGTATAGATTCAACCCAAACCACTGGGTTATATCAACAGAACTGCTAGTTAAAATAACCAGTTGTCGGGTTTTCTAAACCAAGTATTTGGGTTGCATTGAGAGAAAATGGGCAACAAATAGCCATGCAATGAAATAAAACGACATAATTATTTATTTGACAGTTTACTTTATTTTTGAATGGATAGCCTACTCTAAAAGCAGCATCAGCATGTGATAAGTTACTTCCATGAAGACAGCTAGATTCCACGGTCCATTTGGGGGTCAGCCCTGTCAATCAAAGAAAGAAAGAGTAAATTAATCACTGCTATTGACAGAACTTTAGATCAAGACTTTCACGAACCATGATCAGTGAATGATGTTGACAAACATTAAAAATTATAAAGAGACAAAATATTAGCGCAACACACTCGGAAACCATGACCACCTCATGGAGTTGTTTAACAGCAGACTGACAAACATACTGTAACGTTCTGTGCCAATGAAGAGACCGTTTATCATAACCGGGTTTAATGTTGACTGTTGTCGGCCACAGTCACGCCACAAGAACAAGTTTTACACTCACGTATAGGAGCCCAACTCACACACCTCATCGTAATTTTCCTTACTGTTTTTCCCCCCAAAACTACACACATTACCCCCGGAAGGGGGCGATACCCCAACCCTGGCCCAGGTAACAGAGCCTATCATAACCATACACACATTAGAAACTTAGACCACTACTTTTAGGAACTTAAGACACGCTACAATACCCCCCCCCTTCTTAAGTCCTCGTCCCCGAGGACAAAGTCTTTAAGCCTCAGCGGCGTCCGCCGCCTCCTTCTCGGTCGGCCCACGGGCGTCGTATCCTTCTGTTGCCCCCCCGTGTGTCCTAGGTCAGGTGGCTTCAAAGCCGCAGGTGGCAAACTGCATGCACTTGCAGTGTCCCCCGGGCTACCTGCAACGACTTCCCGGTTAGGTGATGCCACGACAGGCATCCAAGGTGTTTCCTCACCTCCACCAGCTGTCTGAGGGGAGGCGATGCCCAGGTAAGGTGCCAGCCTGTCCCGGTGTAACGCCACCCGGCGCCCCCTCCCAGGCATCTGCACCCGGTAGACGACCTCTCCAAGCCGCTCCAGGACCAGACACGGTCCCACCCAGTGGCTGTCCAGCTTGGGGCACCTGCCTTTCTTCCGCTTAGGAGTGTAGGTCCACACCAGCTCCCCAGCCACAAAGTGTCGCCCCTTGGCACGGATATCATAATTCCTCTTTTGTCGCACCCCCGCACTATGCATTTGCCTCCGGGCATAAGCATGTGCAGAGTCTAAGCGGTCCTGCAGTCGCCTGGCGTAGTTTGGGCCCGCAGGGACCTGCGGCGCATCCGGGGGCCGTCCAAAGGCCAGCTCTGCTGGTGTTCTCAGCTCTCTGCCCAACATGAGGAGGGACGGTGTACATGAAGTGGAGTCATGGACTGCAGTGCGACAGGCCATTAGGACCAGGGGTAAGTGCATATCCCAATCGCGCTGATGGTCGGTTGTCAGGATAGATAGCTGTTCGGCCAGAGTCCGGTTAAATCTTTCCACTAATCCATCACTCTGGGGGTGGAGTGGTGTTGTACGGGTCTTTGTGATGCCCAGACGTGTACACATAGTGGCAAAAATTTTAGATTCAAAATTTCTCCCCTGATCGCTATGGATTGACTCTGGGACCCCCAGCCTACTGATTATTCCCTCCACTAGGGCATTAACGATGGTCTCGGCCTCCTGGTCTTTAACCCTCTAGGCGCCACTGTCGAGTTTACTCGACAAGATGCGGTACTGAATAAAACGGCCGATTTAGTCAAATAGGGTGTCATATTTCGTTCGACATCCACTCCACTAGGTGGCAAACATGTCATACGTCATCCCCGAGTCCGAAAAAGGTCATGGTTTAAACAAAACTTTTGAGCTACAGCGCGTGAGAATCAGTGCGTGCAATACCGGAGCTAGTGCGCGTGTGAGCCACTTAGTCAGAGCGATATTGTCAACGTTAGCGAGTATTTGCATTAGATTATCGTCTAATGGCATCAAAAAAGTTTACCTGAAATGAAGTGTTGGGTCTTCTATTCGCGGACCCTGATTCTGAAGGGGAATATCTGCCTTCAGGAAATGACGGTGATTCGTTTAGTGAGGCTTCAGATGCGTCCCTGCCTTCAATGATGCAGCTGGACAAAGTGAGAGTTTACTCCATAGTTTAGCTTACACCAAGCACAAACGTTGAATCGTTTGCCCAATGTCACTGGTGGGAATAATGTTTCACGGGTTCGGAGCGTTCATCAGGAAGTTAGCAGGGTGTTAGTGGTGTGGCGAACAAGGCTGGAGGTTGCCTAATAGCGCTAGCTTCTGTCTTTTGCCTCTCCACAATCGCGGCGACAGTAACGTGGTGGAGCCTTTGTCTAATGCGACTGGGTATGTTAGACGAGGTCGAAGTGCTCATAGGAGAGTTAGGGGGGAACGTAGTGGCAGTGTGGGGAGTCGCAACGAGAATGACAGTAGGCCTAGTCCGAGCTGCGCAAATTCTCTCCACTCGGCGCGCGCGAGGCAGATCTGGCCATGCTGCTCGCATGGTGGAGGTGGTGACACGCTCTCTCCCTCTCCCACACACACACACACACACACATTAGGTCATGCATAGTCTATCACAAGATGATGGGAATGCCGGCCCTGTATGGATAGGGAGTCATTATCTCTACAGCAAAAGGCCTGCTACATAAAAAAAAAAAAAAATGTCAGCCATTTATTAGTAATGATTTACACTGTTGATTTGCTATCTATTTCCCTGATCATTTAGGACATACACTATGTGTTCCTTTTTGTGTGTTCATGTCCTTGTGATGTGTGTGTCTTTGTCAGCTAAGAAAAAAAACATCAACAAAAACAACAAAAAGAAAAAAAATACTAACATTGTCTCTTGTCTTGTCTCGTCATCTCACTCCTGATCTGTGCCTTGCCGTGGCAAATGAGCTTTTGAACTAAACAGGTCTTGTCTACTTGTGTTTGTGTGTCATCTGAATAATCTATATGTGCCCCATACATGGAATCAGAGTGCCTACTGTATGTAGTAAATGGAAAATCTCTACAGCAAAAGGCCAGTCTACCGCTACATGCATTTGGTTTGTTTCGGCCATTTATTAGTAATGATTTACACAGTTTGTTCACTACTTACTATTTACCTGAGCATTCAGTATTGTGCAATATAGCATACAGAAGGTGAGGGACATTTTGGGGGGAAAGAAGTGGTGCATTTTATCATTCAAACATGCGACTTTTCATGAAAATTCTATAATCCAAGATGGCCGCCACCATATGACGTCATAATATGCAAATTAGATATAAACATTTAATCTCTACATAAACTTTGGGTCATCATTAATATTTCTCTAATTTACAGAAAGTCTCTATCTCTTATCACTTTTAAGATATAGCCTTTTGAAATGAAGATGTCAAAATTGATCGTTTCGGAAAAAAACCTCTGGCGCCTAAAGGGTTAATGGCCTCAGGCCATTTAGTGAAATAATCAGGCCATTTAGTGAAATAATCAGGCCATTTAGTGAAATAATCCACAGTAGCATGTAGCGTATGTAGCGAGTATGTAGCGATTACCTCTGTCTGTGAGTGGGAGAGGCCCCAGAACATCTACCCCCAGCCGCTGCATGGGCTCCCCCACTGGAAACTGCTGCAGCTGAGCCCTGGACTGGCCCTGTGGTCCTTTGCGAGCCGTGCAGAGATCACAGCACCGACAAAAGTCCTCAACGTCTCTCCTCAGCCGCCCCCAATAGAAGGCTTGACGCACTCGCCGGAGTGTCTTGGTCACCCCAAAGTGACCGGAGCCTGCAGAGCCATGCATGGCTTTGAGAACAGCCCCCTGCATCCCTTTGGGTACCACTGTTTGCCACTTTTTCTCTCCCGACGCTGGTTCCAACCATGCTCGCTGGAGGACCCCATCAACCAGCTGCAAAGAATTAAATTTAGCCCACAGCCCTTTTGTCCATGGGGAGAGAGCTGCCACCTCCTCCCAGGGCGGCCGCTGCCGTGCCTCCACCCACAGCATCACTGGCTGCAGGTCCGGGTCTTGTTGCTGTTCGGCGGCCCAGACAGCATTGTCCACGACCAGCAGCTCTCTACAAGCCATGACCGTCTCTTCACACCCCTCTCTGTCCCGCTTGTCCGCCCCTAGACCCAGCTGCTGTTCTCTGGCCTCTCTGCGGTCACAATACCGGCAGTCGTCTTCACTGCAGGGTCGACGGGACAGTGCGTCAGCATTGCCATGCCGTTCTCCAGCACGGTGAATCACGCTGAACTCGTAGCCTTGCAGCTCCTCCAGCCAACGAGCCAGCTGCCCCTCAGGCTCTCTGAATGTCATCAGCCACTGCAGTGAGGCATGATCAGTGCGTATGGTGAAGGGGCGGCCACACAGGTAGTACTTAAAATGTCGTGTGGCAAAGACAACAGCCAGCAACTCCCTACGTGTGACGCAATACCGCCGCTCAGCTTTATTCAGGGCTTTGCTGTAGTAGGCCACAACCCTCTCTCCTTCCGGCCATGCCTGTGATAGGACTGCCCCCACCCCCTCACCGCTTGCATCTGTGTCCAGGACGAAAGGCACTTCGGGGTCAGGGGCTGCCAGGATAGGTGCGCTTGACAGAGCCTCTTGGAGGGTGTTGAATGCGATTTTACAGTCCTCTGCCCAAACAAAGGGCTGGTCTTTCTGCAGTAGCCTGTACAGGGGGGCAGCAATGCCCGAATATCCCCGCACAAATTTCCTGTAATAGGAAGCTAAACCTAAAAAACGTTTTAGTCCCCTCTGGTCTGTTGGGGTGGGCCACTCACGTATGGCACGCACCTTCTCTTCCACTGTGCCGATACCCTCGCTGCCTATTCGGTGCCCCAGGAAGGTCAGCTCTCTGCACAGCAGCTTGCATTTGTCAGGGTGTAACTTCAGTCCCGCCCCCTTGATCCTTTCCATAACTTTGCACAGTGCTGCCATAGCCAAATCAAATGAGCTGCCATGGGCTAGAATGTCATCTAAAAACACCAGGCACTCTGTGTGTGGAACCCCAGCTAACACCCTCTCCATTAAGCGTTCAAATGTGGCAGGCGCATTACACAGTCCAAAGCAGAGCACTTTAAACTGCCACAGCCCCTTTCCTGTGCAGAATGCGGTCTTGGGCCGGGCCTCTTCGGCCAGGGGGACCTGCCAGTAGCCGCTCCTCAAGTCCAAGCACGAGAACCATGAAGAGCCGGCTACTAGGTCCAGACATTCATCTACGCGTGGGAGGGGGTAGGAGTCTTTTTTGGTGACATCATTAAGCCTCCTATAATCCACACAGAAGCGCCACTCACCTCCTTTTTTCGGCACCATCACGACTGGTGATGCCCAGGGGCTCTCAGAGGGCTCTATTATGCCGGCTCGCTGCATTTTCTCCAAAGCCTGCTCCGCTGCGTCTTGTCGGCCCAGGGGGAGGCGACGTGGGCGCTGCCGTATAGGCACAGCATCACCCGTGTCAATTGTGTGCTGTACGAGAGAGGTCTGTCCCAGCTCATCCTCGTCACATGAAAAGCAGTCACGGAACTCTATCAGCAGCTGCCATAGTCGCTCCTGCTGTTCAGAATCCAAGTCTCCGGCACTCCTTTGCCAGACCTCGCGCAGAGCGGTCATCCTTTTCGCTTCGCTCTTATGCAGACTCTCACAGCCCTCCGCTGCAGATGGCGTCAGCCCGACAGGAGAGTCCAGGCTACGTGTGGCTGGCTTAGGGCATAGCCGAGGCTCCGACAGGTACGAACTGGCCACCCTTGTCTGTTTGCCTTCCCCCACACAGCACCTGTGAGGCCCGGCTGTGTGTGTAGCTGCGTGCTGGGAATCCAGCGGTCTCATATGCACCACCTGCCCATCACTAAAGCTCAGTGTGGCTTTCCCCAGGTCTAACGGACAGCCCTGCTCCCGCAAAAAGTCCAAGCCTAAAATACAGGCATCTTGTACTTCCGCTACCCACACAGTGTGTCTCATTTTCTGTCCCCCCACAGTCAATATGAGCTGCCCTCTCCCTTTCATTGGTGCTAGCTCACCAGTTACTGTGCGGAGCTGAACTGCTGTGTCCTCCAGCTGTGTACCCACTGGCACCACCTCTGGCCGGACCACTGTGACTGTAGACCCCGTGTCCACTAGGGCGGTGCATGAAACACCCTCGATGCAAATGGGAATGTGGCAAAAGTCTGATATGGAAGTCCTTCCCACCACAACCACATTCTGCCCCCGGCCCATGTTGTACTGAGAGGCCCTGCTGGCCTCCACCAGTGATGAACGGGACTTTAGGGTGGGGGCACGCAGCGTCCCGCCTACTGCGTCCCCTTGCCGTTTCCCGGA
>NC_055964.1:38093082-38100582 GCF_018492685.1 Alosa sapidissima | reverse complement strand
ACTCAAAGCAGATGTTAAAAAGGAAGATGTGAACTGTATTTATTTATGATGCATTTGCTAAAGAACCTACTTTTCATGTTGTGTGATTGCTATTTCAAAATCATATGTTTTATTTTATCCTGTAACTGAATGTTATGAATTATGTGACAACCCTGCATGTTTTGGTTGGGACCATGGGGGCAGGGTTACAGGGTTAAAATCAGGCTGGGTAGGCCTGATGGATGAGTGGACGTTGAGACCTAAGAGAAGTAGCTACAACTGAGTTGGTGACACTGAAGGGAAAATACTGCAGCTAATTTTTGTATTATAGTTTTTTTGTTTTGTCAATTTGAATATTATTCTGCACGTGGATATTGTGGACTATTCTCACCTTAACGGTGGCACTGTTTTGCACGGGCTAAAATAAAAAAAAAACCTTTGCACTTAAGTGCTATTGTGGTTGAGCCATCACTTTTTGGAACGTTTACTGGACCCGGAAGGAGCCTTTCCGACACCCAGGTAATACCCCAACAACCACAGGTAATACCCCAACAACCACAGGCAATAAATACCCCAACAGCCACAGGTAATACCCCAACAGCCACAGGTAATACCCCAACAACAGCCCCAGGTAATACCCCAACAGCCACAGGTAATACCCCAACAACCACAGGCAATAAATACCCCAACAGCCACAGGTAATACCCCAACAGCCACAGGTAATACCCCAACAACAGCCCCAGGTAATACCCCAACAGCCACAGGTAATACCCCAACAACCACAGGCAATAAATACCCCAACAGCCACAGGTAATACCCCAACAGCCACAGGTAATACCCCAACAGCCACAGGTAATACCCCAACAACCACAGGCAATAAATACCCCAACAGCCACAGGTAATACCCCAACAGCCACAGGTAATACCCCAACAGCCACAGGTAATACCCAAACAACCACAGGTAATACCCAAACAGCCACAGGTAATACCCTAAAAACCGCAGGTAATACCTCAACAACCACAGGTAATACCCAAACAACAGCCCCAGGTAATTGATTCACTACGTTTCTCTTGTTGTGTGTGTGTGTGTGTGTGTGTGTGCTTCCACTGAAAGTGGGCCACATCACACTGAAGTGCTAAAACAACAGCAGCCTGGCGGCCCCAGCACACACTATAGAGATTAGACAAGAAAACACAGGCAGCCCTGCACACACACACACTATATGTACACATAGACAACACACACATTCTATAGAGATTAGACAAGGAAACATACGCAGTCCTGCACACACACTCTCTCGCTCGCTCACACACACACACACACACACACTCTCTCTCTTTCTCTCACACACACACACTCTCTCTCTCACACACACACACAATATGTACACATATGTATAGACAACACAAGCATGCTATAGAGATTAGACAAGGAAACACACGCAGTCCTGCGCACACACACACACTCTCTCTCTCTCACACACACACACACACACACACACACACACACTAAATGTACACATAGACAACACACGCATGCTATAGAGATTAGACAAGGAAACACACGCAGTCCTGCGCACACACACACACTCTCTCTCTCTCACACACACACACACACTAAATGTACACATAGACAACACACGCATGCTATAGAGATTAGACAAGGAAACAAAGGCAATCCTGCACATATGTACAAAGGAGAGAGAGAGAGAGAGGAAGAGAGAGAGAGAGAGAGAGAGGGAGAGGGAGAGAGAGAGAGAGAGAGGGAGAGACAGAGAGAAAGAGAGAGAGAGACAGAGAGAGGAAGAGAGAGATTAGATTTTTTAAGAACTTTATTTACAGACCAACTAAGGATATCAGTACAACCAATAAAATACAGATGAAAAAAAGAACATAAATCGTCCCAGAAAGGGGTTACAAAAAAACCCCATAGGCCTACAATAGGCACCATCATGCTGAACAAATCATGAACCAGTCTCACAGCCCCTCTGGATTGTCCAAAACACACTTTCCTTCACAGTTCAAGCATGAACGCAACTACATACATAGTGTATTCAAACAGTATTTCAGATAACAAAAAAAAAACAAAACATAAGGAATACTTCCTTGAAAAGTATCACAGCATCATAAACCAGGGACAACGCGAGACAGTGCATTACACATGACACCGCACCTCGCCGGAAATAAATAAATAAACAACAATTCATGCAACCCCAAAAAAATAAACAGTGGAATTCAGCCAAAAGACTGACCCGTCTTGTGACCATGAATGAGCACTGTTTTTAATTTGCGAACAATGTTTTTCAGACGGTAAACTTCCCTTTGCTCAAAAGCCCCTTCCCTCATAAGATAGCAAGCATCGTTCACGAACTGTGCGGTATCATTAAAATAATTCTGGATTTGAACCCCCCTTTTCCCCTTAGTTTCAGCCAAGAACTTACTGATTTCTTCAGCACTATAAATTATAATCATGCTCTCGTTAAAGGAGTATGAACTACTGCTCGAATCAGTGGAGTAACCATCGCTTTCTGTACCACTGCAATTCGATTGTGACTCCCGTGATACATGTTTCTTTACGTCTTTCTGACAACCGTCCAGACTACTCTTCCTTTTAGGCACTTTAAATACATGTGTTTCAACTTCCATCTCACCACTCACATTAGACTGTCCCGTGTGGCCTGAAGCAAGCCCAGCAAGGGAAGGTGTAGTGGGCCCACTCGCAACCGCGGGTGACCCCCCAAGCTCACTTTCAGGCACGGCAACATTTCCCGGTGGATCCGCCGCGTCAGACACAGCCGACTCCATCGTTACACCCACACTGGTGTCAGCTGAAGCGGACTCGACCGCAAACGCTCCCACCTGTTCAGGCTCAGTTACCAGAGGCTCCGTGGCAGATACCACCGCCACAGACCTGGTCCGTTCAAGCCCGGCTGAGGCACACTCCTCCACCTCAGGCCAAGCCCTTTGGGTTCCGGCCGCAGCAGACTCCTCTGCCACAGACCTGGTTCCCTCAGACTCATCTACGGCAGATGCCACCTCCACGGAAGCACCCACCTCGACACCGCTTGTAGCAGGCACCTGCTCACCAACACCCTCCTCGTTATGCTCAGCCTTATGGGGACATACGTACATGGGGTCACGTTCCGCCGCAACATCCGCAACCTGTCTCCAACGCACTTTTCCTCTGTGGTTGCCTCCGGTCTACCTCCACTCAACACCTTCTCCTCTCTGGAGGTTAATGAGGCCACAGACTCGCTCTGCTCCACACTGACCTCGTGTCTAGACGAGCTGTGCCCTCTTACCACAAGGCCAGCTCAATCCAAACTCTCTCATCCATGGCTAAATGATACCCTCCGATCGCAGCGCACCAAACTCAGAGCCGCGGAGAGGAAATGGCACAAATCCAAACTAACTGATGACCTCAAAAACTACCAGACACTCCTGACCTCCTTCTCAGCCAGCATCACTGCTGCTAAGACGGCTTTCTACAATGACAAAATCAACAGCGCTACAGACACTCGAAAACTTTTCTCAACCTTCAAATCGCTACTCAACCCTCAGCTGCCTCCTCCTCCATCCAGCCTTACTGCAGATACCCTCGCCTCATTTTTTACAAACAAAGTGGCGGCAATCAGCAGTCAATTCTCTACATGCCCACTCAACGCATCTGACTCAGATACCGCACTCCTACAACCTCTAGGGACTGCTGGAACATCTTTTTCAGCATTCGCGCCTCTCTCCGAGAGTGAAGTATCTAGACTCCTGACATGCAGCCGTCCTACCACATGCTCGCTGGACCCTATACCTACGAGCCTACTTCAGTCCATCAGCCCGACCATCGCACCAGCTATCACACATGTGATCAATGCCTCGCTAACCTCCGGCACATTTCTAACAGCGTTCAAAATGGCCCGGGTAACACAGTTACTTAAGAAAGCTTCTCTCAACCCTGCTCAAGTCGAGAACTACCGCCCTGTCTCACTCCTGCCTTTCCTATCCAAAGGCATTGAACGAGCAGTCTCCAAACAGGTCTCTGACTTCCTTTCACAGAACAACCTTCTGGATCCAAATCAGTCTGGGTTCAAAAGCGGCCACTCTACCGAAACGGCTCTGCTGTCTGTATAAGCAGCCTTAAAAGAAGCCAGGGCGACCGCTCGGTCATCAGTACTCATTCTGCTTGACTTATCGGCTGCCTTTGACACGGTTAATCACCGCATCCTTCTCTCTATACTCGCTAACATGGGAATCTCCGGTTCTGCTCTCTCCTGGTTTGAATCCTACCTCACAGGACGCTCGTTTAACATATCATGGCTTGGTCAGCTATCTGCACCTCACCATCTCACCACAGGGGTCCCCCAGGGCTCAGTGCTGGGCCCCCTTCTCTTTGCTATCTACACCATCTCCTTGGGACAGATTATCCGTTCGCATGGCTTCTCATACCACTGCTATGCAGACGACACACAGCTCTATCTGTCCTTTCCACCTGATGACCCCTTGGTTTCAGCACGGATCTCGGATTGCCTCTCAGACATAGCTACATGGATGAAGGCACACCACCTCCAGCTGAACCTCTCAAAGACTGAACTGCTGGTCCTCCCAGCTAAACCTACCATACACCACGACATCAACATCAAATTTGACTCCCTGTCTGTTTCACCTACCAGGACTGCAAGAAATCTAGGAGTTGTTCTCGACAACCAACTAAACTTCACAGATTATGTTGCCTCAGTCGCCCAGTCATGCCGTTTTGCACTCTACAACATACGGAAAATCAGGACTTACTTGACTCAAGATGCTACCCAAGTTCTGGTTCAGGCAATAGTCATCTCACGACTCGACTACTGCAACGCCCTCCTGACAGGTCTCCCAGCCTGCACAGTGAAACCACTTCAGATGATCCAGAACGCGCCGGCGCGCCTGGTCTACAACCAACCCAAAAGGGCACATGTTACCCCGCTGCTCATCCAGCTACACTGACTACCTATGGCGGCCCGCATAAAATTCAAGGCTCTAACGCTTGCCTACAAAGTAGTCTCCGGTTCTGCTCCCACCTACTTGAGTGCCCTCATACAGACATACACTACCTCCAGACCGCTGCGCTCCTCAGACGAACGATGTCTAGCTCTACCACCGGTACGCTCAGGCCAATCCAAACTTTTCTCATCTGTTGTTCCTCGTTGGTGGAACGCACTGCCAGTTCCTACAAGGGCAGAGACATCCCTCTCCATTTTCAAAAAACTCCTGAAGACCCAGCTCTTTAGAGAACATCTCTCATAGCAACACTTACAACAAGTCTTGCTGATCCTAGCACTCACCAGCCGTCTTAAACTGACACGTAACTGTTAAAAACAGCACTCACTGATGCACTTATTACAGTGCATGAAAATGCACTGTACTGTTCTTCCTAGGCAACTTCTTCTACTACTTCTTCTTATTATTATTCCGCTTACCACTTTTTCCGTACGCAATTTCTCTTGAACAGTTTAACTTAGAAACTTCATTCAAACTTTGTAACGTAGGTCTTCAAACAGATCGGGTTGGTATGACTTTTCAACTTTGAAACTTTTATACTTTTTAAACTATTAAAGAAAAACTTTTAAAAAATCCCCATAGACTTAACATTGCCAATTGTGACATCATAATACGGCCGTTAAGCAATTAGAATCCTATGGCAGGTGTTCAGGCCACCTGGATCAACTGCCAGTCTCAGGCTTTAAGCATACAAACTGGCCCTATTAAGACTACACATCCTGTTCAACTGCTTCCTCTGCCAAAAACTGTTTCAAAATAAAAGTCCTCACTACAATATTTCACTATTAAACAATTTAACCCTTTAAACTACTAAACTTTTTAACTGTTCAGCCATTGTAACTATTACTTGTCATCGACTATGACTCCTACCCACTGTAGCTAGTTAGCTTAGTTAGCATGTTAACATTGTTAGCATTTTTAGCAAAACTGCTAAAAATGATCAACTAAGTTAGCTAAGTAACATGGTTAGCATTGTTAGCATGTTACTTAGCATTTTTAACAAAACTGCTAAAAATGATTAGCTAAGTTAGCTAAGTCACATGGTTAACATAGTTAGCATGTTAGTATTGCATGTTTAGCAAAACTGCTAGAAAACGTTAGTTAAGTTAGCTAAGTAACATGGTTAGCATAGTTAACATTGCTAGCATAGTTAGCATGTTTATCAAAACTGCTAGAAAACGTTAGCTAAGTAACATGGTTAGCATGTTAGCATTGCTAGCACTGCTATAAAACATTAGCTAAGTAGCATGGTTAGCATAGTTAAAAATCTTAGCATAACTGCTAGCAAACATTAGAGCCATTCCAACTTTCAGTTATCGTCAAATATCTACCTATACACAGCCATTAAACTATTTGAATATCAACATTCATTAAACTTCCAGTCTGTCAACAACTTTTAAACTATTTACCTTCAACTTTTAAACGGTCTACTTTTAAACTATCATTAAACTATCTATTAAACTAGCTGTCTATCAACAACTTTAAGCTATGCAACCACCATGTCTATCCTAGCATCACTGTAGTAACCATCTCTGTATTATCTGTTTTAACTATACATGATATTTTACATCACAACTTTAGCATTTTCATGCACTGGTAATTCCTTGGAATTGCATTTCTAGTTATTATTATTCTGCCTACCACTTTTTCCGTACGCAATTTCTTTTGAACAGTTTAACTTAGAAACTTCATTCAAACTTTGTAACGTAGGTCTTCAAACAGATCGGGTTGGTATGTCTTTTCAACTTTGAAACTTTTATACTTTTTAAACTATTAAAGAAAAACTTTTTAAAAATCCCCATAGACTTAACATTGCCGATTATGACATCATAATACGGCCATTAAGCAATTAGAATCCTGTGGCAGGTGTTCAGGCCACCTGCAGCCTCAGGCTTTAAAGATGAACTGAACTGAAATAATCAACATTGATAATGTGTTGATTATGACAATTAAAAATAAATTATACTAAAAAAATTAATAAAAAAAAAATCAAATACGTAGCCTTTTTTAAGCAACACCAAAATTGCGTTTGTTAGTATTAGAACGCTGCCAGTTTCAATGACGTCACTGGCATGGTAGGACCTGAGAAGTTCTATAGGCAACAGCTGCAGCATATTATGTATACACGAAAATTAGTAATTTTAATGGCATGGGTTACACATTTGAGCCTGTGAGGGACAGGCCTGTAGTGTCTTGACTACCACTAGATGGGGGACGATCGGTTTCAGGCACCAACTCAATCTTCAGTAGGATTATTTGGGTGAAAATGACTGTGTGGGCGCTGCTGGAGCATGGACACTGGAATCTATCTGTTGCAAAGCAGTGGCGAAACGTAGGGAAAATGTTCGAGGAAGCCAAAGTGACAGGGAAAATATGTTTATATATGTATGTGTTTATTTCGGGGGGGGTATACATTTTGTGCAATAGCGGCACAACATAGGCTACTGTAGGCCTAGCCTACAGGTCATGTAGAAAACTGGACGAGGGGCG
>NC_055964.1:38083082-38085582 GCF_018492685.1 Alosa sapidissima | reverse complement strand
CTGCGTCTGTATATGTCAGTGAACTTAAACATGTATGTATTTGTCTGTGTCTCTGTGTTGAGTGTTCACAAGTCTGTTTGTCTTCGTAGATATAATTTACCTACCTATAGGATATTTATCTCTCTGTAGGTTTAGTAATTTATCTGGTAAAAATAACACTTTATCAATCATGGATAATAACACTTTTTTCAATTGGATCATTATTGCACTTGAGTAAACAAACATTCTTATTTCTGGCAAACTACACCTTTATAATGACATTTCTTAAAATCATTTGTTATAATGTTCAAGGAATGCACTCTTCTTCTTTCGGAGAGAAAATCAGAGATAGCGATTTTGTAAATGCTGTAAATAATTCAGATATATTCATAGCACTGGAAACGTGGAGTAAAAATTGACAGGGAAATTATTCATTACCTTCCTACAGAGATATAAATGTCCCTTCTATTAAACATCCCAATATAAAATGTGACAGGAACTCAGGGGGAATTGTTGTTTGCCATTAATAAATGCATATATGTAGTAAGAAAAGGATCATCACACATATGGTTGAAACTATCAAAAGAACTCACAAACTCAACACAGGACACTTATTTATGTGCCATATACATTCCTCCTCTTGAATCTCCATATTACAGTGAAAACATATTTGAAACGTTAAAATCTGACATCATTGAACTCCAGTCATTTGGGAAGATTCTAATTATGGGCGATCTTAATGCAAGAGTAGGAACCGATTTAGATTACATTGACATATCTGGATTTAAACATGTTTCTTCACTAGAACAAAACATCAATATAAGTAGTCACAGGAACAATTTTGATAACATCATCAATAAACATGGCAAGGAGGTTTTACAACTTCGCAAATCTCTTGGTCTGTTTATTGTTAATGGCAGAACAAGGGGGGACTCTCTGGGTAAATTCACTTATTGCTCACCCCTGGGCAGCAGTGTGGTGGATTATGCTATAACAGATTTAGATCACAACCAAATAAATTATTTCACAGTAATGCCACAGTTGCCTCTGTCAGATCACTGCCACATTATAATTAGCTTAAAGAAAAATTCCAGTATAGAACATCAAAAACCTATGAGTACACTACACCCACTTCCAGTTCAATACAAATGGAGCGATGACAGACTAGAGCAATACACATCCCAGTCAAATTGCATCGAGGTCGAAAACATGATCTACTCCTTCCTGTTCACCAAATTTAAAAAGTCTAAAGATAACATCAATGTAGCCACCAAAACATTAACGACAATATTTTCTACAATAGCCAAAAAATCTTTAAAAAGACAAGGAATAGTTAATAGCAAGAAAAACAAAAAAAATAAATGGTTTGACAAAGACTGCCTATTACTAAGAAAAGAATTAAGATCTTATTCAAACCAAAAACACAGAGAACCAGCAAATCAGGAACTTCAAATAAAATATCATAACACCCTACACAAATACAAATCACTTCTAAAACGCAAAAAAGCCAATCACATACATAAACAGTTAGTAGAAATTGATGATGCGTTAGACCTGTGGAAAATCCTTAACAACCCCAAAAAAGAAAATTGTATCCCAATAGCAAATGGAAAAACATGGGTTGACCATTTTGAAAATTTATACAAAAGAGATTAACTAAACCTGGCACAAAAAAACCTAACAACCCATTTAAAAACACTTGAAAAAACACAAAAAGATAAATTAAATGAATTAGACTCAACTATAACATTATCTGAATTGAACACTAAAATAAAAAAACTGAAAAATAGAAAATCATGCGGCACTGATGGAATTTATAATGAAATGTTGAAACATAGCACCCCCAAAATTAAACAAGTAATCCTGAAACTATTTAATTTAATATTATCCTCAGGCCACTTTCCTGACCAATGGAAAATTAGTCAGATCACCCCCATATACAAAAATGGTGACAAATTTAACCCAAACAATTATAGAGGCATATCACAAGGCAGTAATTTATGTAAATTATTCTGTAGTATAATCAATAACTGAATTTCAAACTTAATCCAAAAAAACAATATATTAAGCCCCTCTCAAATTGGTTTCATACAGAAAAATAGAACAACAGATCATATTTATACTTTACAGACACTGATACAAGAAAACGTTACAAAGGTCAAAAACGGAAAAATATATGGATGCTTTGTGGATTTCAGCAAAGCCTTTGACTCCGTTTGGCATGAAGGTCTCTTGCTGAAACTACTTGATTGTGAAATTGGTGGTAAAACATATAACATCATTAAAGACATGTATGAAAACATCAAATGTTGTGTAAAAATAAATAACAAACTGATTACTTTCCTCAAACAAAAGGAGTGAGGCAGGGCTGTTGCCTGAGTCCTACATTATTTAACATTTATATCAATGAATTAGCTAATAAAATTCAACCTCGCATGGTCTCAATCTTTTGGGGAAAGAAATCAAATGCCTGCTTTACGCAGATGATCTTCTCCTGCTATCGTCAACGGCACAGGGACTA
>NC_055964.1:38073082-38075582 GCF_018492685.1 Alosa sapidissima | reverse complement strand
GGAACTCTGTGATGAATTGAAATGAAATATATGACGATCGTGAAACTCATGAAAACGCACAATCTGGACATTTTATCTGGACATTTTATCATAACTCGGTTGCCGCTTTGGGTCGAATCAGTGACGCATGCACGTCAGGTCAAAACAAGGCCATTTTCGTGGGTCTATCACTAGGTGGCAGTCTCGCCAGGTCTCGCTGATCACTTCCCGGAAAGTTTACACAAGTAACAGGCAACACTTCATATTTCATGAAAGACGTTATATCTCCATTTCTAGAAAAAAACAGTGATTTTGATGAAAACTAGCCACTGTTCAGTTACACACAGTTAATTACTTTCACTATTGACTGACAATGGGTTACCATCGAAAACATAACACTTACTGTTGGAAAAAGCAAACACTTACTTCAGCTGTGCTTCATATGTGCCTCTCCCCTAATCACTTTCATCCGTCATTACCAATGTGCAAATCATGGTGAATAAACTACTCATCGTGAGATGTATTTCATAACATCTTTATTCTAATTCTGTTTCCCATTGTAATGGTGTCATTTGTAATGTTTTGCATGGATGTGCGCTGGTGTGCGTTCGTGGATGAGAAGCCTGGTGTGTTGTGCACCCGCCCATATACATAATAACATAGAAACAACCCGGCCACATCACTGTTGATAATGCGCTCTTAACATATACATATAACATAGAAACAACCCGGCCATATCACTGTTGATAATGCGCTCTTAACATATACATAATAACATAGAAACAACCCGCCATGGACTTCTGACCAGGTCAGTGGCGTAATGCATTTTAGGTAGTGTACGATAGTGAGATCACCTCCTTAGGCCGTTAATTGCCACACCCCTTGGTGCGTTGCTCAAAAATAGAGAAACTGATAGTTCCGGTCCATAAATATGATTGGCTGAATCGCGTTTGATACCGTTGTGGTCCATAATTATGATTGGCTGAATCGCGTTTGATGCCGTTTGTAAAACCCAACACAACCTTGCACGTTGCCCCTGCCAGATATAGTTATGTTGCAACTGTTTTGTTTATGACATTTTGCCAGATATAGTTATGTTTGCAATGTTTTAGAAAAGCAACTAGTCACTTGAATACTCTAAAATCAGCCTTACCACGCCTCTTAGCTCATAGTCAATGCCCCTTAGCTCATAGTCACATAGCCAACGCCCCTTAGCTCATAGTCACATAGCCAACGCCCCTTAGCTCATAGTCACATAGCCAACGCCTCTTAGCTCATAGTCAACGCCCCTTAGCTCATAGTCACATAGCCAACGCCCCTTAGCTCATAGTCACATAGCCAACGCCTCTTAGCTCATAGCCAACGCCCCCTAGCTCATAGTCACATAGCCAACGCCTCTTAGCTCATAGTCAACGCCCCTTAGCTCATAGTCACATAGCCAACGCCCCTTAGCTCATAGTCACATAGTCAACGCCCCTTAGCTCATAGTCACATAGCCAACGCCCCTTAGCTCATAGTCACATAGTCAACGCCCCTTAGCTCATAGTCAACGCCTCTTAGCTCATAGCCAACGCCTCTTAGCTCATAGTCAACGCCTCTTAGCTCATAGTCACATAGTCAACGCCTCTTAGCTCATAGTCACATAGTCAACGCCTCTTAGCTCATAGTCACATAGTCAACGCCTCTTAGCTCATAGTCACATAGCCAACGCCTCTTAGCTCATAGTCAACGCCTCTTAGCTCATAGTCAACGCCCCTTAGCTCATAGCCAACGCCTCTTAGCTCATAGTCAACGCCTCTTAGCTGTTCTAATATCAGTGTAACCTCTCGGCATCTCGGGGCTTATTGCTTAAATGTATCTATCTATCTGACAACATTAGCGATTAGCCATCAAAATATCATCAAAAAGATCTCAAAATCCCAACTATTATACCACCTTGTAAATGTTACTAGTCCACATAAAATGTACTCTGTACTTACGATTTGTGTTTGTAAATGTTAGTAGTCCACATCAAGCACTAAAGATTTGAGTTTGTAAATGTTAGTAGTCCACATCAAGCATTAAATATTTGAGTTTGTAAATGTTAGTAGTCCACATCGAGCACTAAAGATTTGAGTTTGTAAACGTTAGTAGTCCACATTGAGCACTAAAGATGAGTTTGTAAACGTTAGTAGTCCACATCCAGCAGTAAAGATTTGGGTTTGTAAACGTTACAGTAGTAGTCCACATCCTGCACTAAAGATTTGAGTTTGTAAACGTTACAGTAGTAGTCCACATCCAGCACTAAAGATTTGAGTTTGTGAACGTTATCCAGCAGTAAAGATTTGGGTTTGTAAACGTTACAGTAGTAGTCCACATCCAGCACTAAAGATTTGAGTTTGTGAACGTTATCCAGCAGTAAAGATTTGGGTTTGTAAACGTTACAGTAGTAGTCCACATCCAGCACTAAAGATTTGAGTTTGTGAACGTTATCCAGCAGTAAAGATTTGGGTTTGTAAACGTTACAGTAGTAGTCCACATC
>NC_055964.1:37975387-38017887 GCF_018492685.1 Alosa sapidissima | reverse complement strand
TGTGTGAGCCTGTACACGGTGTGTGTGTGTGAGAGCCTGTCTGTCTATGTGTACCAACTATCTGGATGTATGAAACAATAGCGTCTAAACGTATGATTCCATAGTTGTTTCTCCACTCATAGATGGGGGGTAAAATATTGTGGTTGGAAATTTGCAACGAAATGTCAGCAAGTCTCAGCACTTCAGAGGTGTTCAAGACGCCAGATACTGCAGATTGTTTTCCGTTTTGGACAGCCACCCCCAAGTATCACAAACGGGGCGTTACATGTGAACGACAGGTCGTTGTCGCGAGCGGTTTATGGGCGAATGCGCGGTTTCCTTCTGTAGGTGTTTGTTTTGCGTGTTTGGCCAGTTTATTATCATGTAGATTAATCCGCGATGTGAGAATTAAATTCGCACATCCTTTGAGCCGCATGTTGACTACTCAATCAACGAGTCAGTGGGATTGTTGACGTTGCCCTCCTCGTGTGTTCTAATGATACAATGTTTGAAGTTCCATTTGATTCGTTTAACTAATCATCCGATGGAATTGAACTAATTTGCCTTATTTATGACCAGGCTACCTAAATAAAATACCAATAAAAACAGTACAATGTTTATAAATCAGAAAATAACTAGTGAACTATTTTGGTGGTTATAAGGAAAGACAGGGCAATGCTTGCATTAAAATCATGTCGCGGTTGTGGAAGTGGGCTATTTGAAGTCACTACCTAACACCCACGCGTAATGTTTGAGTGCCAAAGCTCATTTGAAATCACAAAGCTCGACACTTAACACCGCGCCTTCAACGTTACCATTTCGACCCAAACTTTTAGCGCCTCTGCAGAGAAATGCAGTAGGCTACCTGTCCGGACTTGTTATCACCTGCGGGTCTAGACGATGATGTGACTTTTAAGTCACTTATGTTCATTATTTGACTGCTACCGAGGGGTACACTGAAAGACAGGTTCAGGAGTGAAACGCCCGGGGTTATTCCAAACGCGCTCGCACTAACTCAGACACAGCCTCTCGGCAGAGCCTTCGCGTTTTCTGCAAATACAAATCACAAGGCTTATAGACCATACGAGCAGGGTGTTAAAAACATGTAGAAGAATGCGGACTGCTGTCCTCGCTGCTCTCCGTCTAACCATCCAAACGACCCTATTGGTAATGATTTCAGTTCCCACTAGCAGTGGTTTACGCTGCTGCTCTGCCGCCGCAGTTGAAACCTTAATCTCCCTTGAAAGACTCAAAGGCCATTACTTTTTCATTAAGAAACACAACACTGTTAAGTCATTCGGTGTTGACTCTCCACGCGCAGCCGGAGTCCAGTGCGGGTGGGAGTCGAGAAGAGGGGTGGGGATCAGAGCGAGGAGGAGGGGGGCTGTTTTCGGGGGGGGTTCGGCTCGGGGAACGTAGGGAGGGGGTGTGAGACACCGAGTTTAAAAGGCCAGGCGAGGGTCTGCCCCCCTCACACACACAGACGCGCTTTCTCTGACTGGCTGTGCGCGACACCACCGAACTTCTACGTCCACTTCTGCTGCCGCACGGAGCGGATCCCGCTGAGAAATCGGAGCTGATCAGAACGAAGCGAAGCGATTCTCTTCCTCGCAGCGTGCATGGAAACCCATCTGGACTGAGGGGGAAAAAACTTGTGCTGCGCGCGCGGGCTTTGTGGATTTACGTGCTCAGATCTTTTGAAGGAAAAAAAGACTTTAGAAATTACTGACTGAAACAATTCCGAACTCGCCCGCGACATGGAGCCCACTGTGGAATACCCCGACAGCTATGACTACTATGATGACAACGAGACGGCGTGCGACTTCTCCGAGTGGGAGCCGTCCTACTCGCTCATCCCGGTGCTGTACATGCTCATATTCATCCTCGGGCTCTCGGGCAACGGCTTGGTGATCTTCACCGTGTGGCGAGCCAAAGCTAAGCGTCGCGCGGCCGACGTGTACATCTGCAACTTGGCTCTCGCGGACCTGACGTTCGTGATCACGCTCCCGCTGTGGGCAGTTTACACGGCGCTGGGCTACCACTGGCCGTTCGGCGTGGCCCTGTGCAAGATCAGCAGCTACGTGGTGCTGGTCAACATGTACGCCAGCGTGTTCTGCCTGACCTGCCTGAGCTTTGACCGTTACCTGGCCATCGTGCACTCGCTGTCCAGCGGGCACCTGCGCTCTCGGGACACCATCGTGGCGTCGCTGGGCGGCATCTGGCTGCTCTCTGGCATGCTGGCACTGCCCACGTTACTGTTCCGTACCACGCTGGACGACGAGGCGAGCAACCGGACCACCTGCGCCATGGACTTCAGCCTGGTGGCGCCCAACCAGCGGCACGAGTCCCTGTGGATCGCCGGGCTCAGCCTGTCGTCCTCCGCGCTGGGCTTCCTGCTGCCCTTTCTGGCCATGACGGTGTTCTACGTCTTCATCGGCTGCACGGTGACGCGGCACTTCAGCCAGCTGCGCAAGGAGGACCAGAAGAAGCGGCGCCTGCTCAAGATCATCACCACGCTGGTCGTGGTGTTCGCGCTCTGCTGGACGCCCTTCCACGTGCTGAAGAGCATGGACGCTCTGTCCTACCTGGACCTGGCCCCAACGTCCTGCTCCTTCCTCCACTTCCTGCTGCTGGCGCACCCCTACGCCACCTGCCTGGCCTACGTCAACAGCTGCCTCAACCCCTTCCTCTACGCCTTCTTCGACCTGCGCTTCCGCTCCCAGTGCCTCTGCCTGCTCAGCCTCAAGAAGGCCGTGCACGGACACATGAGCTCCGTCAGCTCCACCCTCAGCGCACAGACACAGAAGAGCGAGGTGCAGTCGCTCGCCACCAAGGTGTGAAGAGGGGAGGAGGAGAGAGGAGGAGGAGGAGGAGGAGAGGAAGAGAGGAGGAGAGGAGGAGAGGAGGAGAGGAGGAGAGGAGGAGAGGAAGAGAGGAGAGGAAGAGAGGAGAGGAGAGAGGAGAGGAGGAGGAGAGAGGAGGAGAGGAGGAGGAGAGGAGAGGAGAGAGGAGGAGAGAGGAGGAGAGAGGAGAGGAAGAGAAGAGAGGAAGAGAGGAGAGAGGAGAGGAGAGGAGAGGAGACCGATAAGTGGACGGTTGGCGGCTGGCTCCGTTTCAATGGTCTGCTTTAGGTTGGAGTGGTGTGTGTGTGTGTGTGTGTGTGAGAGAAAAGGGAGGGGGCTGTGTGGGAGAGGCAGACTGTGTTTTGTTAGTGTGTGCGTGTGTATTTGTGCGTGAAAGGTAGACAATGGAAGAAGTTGAAGTCAGGGACTCTGTGTGTGTGTGTGTGTCTCTGTCTGTGTGTGCTTTAATGAGCTTCAATGAGCTTGAATGGACTCATGAAATACATGTGTATATATCTATATAAAACAACCCCACTGTCCATTTGCATGTGTGTGTGTGTGTGTGTGTGCGTGTGTGCATGCGCGTGTGTGAGTGCGAGTGTGAATGTGTGTGTGAGTGTGAGTGTGTGTGTGAATGAATGTGTGTGTGTGTGTGAATGTGTGTGTGTGTCCTGCAACTTGGGAGTCAGGTGCTGCTCAATATTCAAGCTACTCATGCATCAAAACATGCCTCTATACTCATGTGTGTGTGTGTGTGTGTGTGTGTGTGTGTGTGAGTGACCTTAGTCACACACTGGAAATGTGATTGCATTTCCCGCATGTTTACACTGGTGAGCAGGAGATCAAATTGTACAGTATTTTCCTACGCATCTGTGCTCTAGCGCAAAACACACACACACACACACACACACACACACACACACACACACACACACACCTACGCATCTGTGCTCTCGTGCATTCTTATGCATCTAATATGTGTTTGTGTGTGTGTGTTTATGTGTGTGTGCGTGCATGTGTATCTTATGTATTATATGTTCCTATCTGTAGCACTTCAATGAAGATGAAAATGTTGAAATGTATATATCCTGCATTCAGTGTGTGTGTGTGTGTGTGTGTGTGTGTGTGTGTGTGGTAAAGGTGTTGAGGCTTAATTGGGTAGTTTTAAAGGGTAGACAGTGGAACAGATGGCAGCTGACAAATGTTGAGTTGGGGGGGGGGGGCATTGTGGGGGCAAATGGGGGGGGGGGGGGTGTCATGATGTTTTATTTTTGAAATGTCTGTAACTAAATACTGCATTAAAAATAAAGATATGTTTTATAAAATGATATGAGGTGTAGTGTCCTGCATTAAAGATAAAATATAAGTTTTATAAAATGATATGAGGTATGGTGTAACTCATTAAAATGATTTGTTTGTTTGTGCTTGTAAGAAACAAAACATGTTTTGAAATGTAGTCTATACATATAAAAACTCCACTGTACAATAGAGACAGTAGGAGATAAACATGATACTAAAATACTAAATATACTATATAAACTAAATATAAGATAAATATAAGATATTGAAATATATGCCCACACACACACACACACATGCACACAACTTTTGAACTATATGCCCACACACACACATGCACACAACTTATAAATATATGCCCAGTCAAATAGAATGTTTATCATTGTCAACCCAGACGCCTACAATCTAGTCAAGCAGAGAATATTTCACAGGAGATACACACACACACACCTACTCAGTCTTAGAGTATACTGTATGCTTCATCATAAACTGATAACAAATGGTAAGCCCCCTAACCAGTCCAACAGGAGAGCTGGATCTAGCGCTACCTGCTGGTCCAGCCCCCCCACACACACACACACACACAATACATTTACTCTGAATGACAGTAATTCAAGAAGACTGATGCTCACTGGACACACTTTGATTTGACAGACACAAGCTTGGGTGCTGATTATTGCTGTGTGTGTGTGTGTGTGTGTGTTGTGTGTGTTCCCTACTGGTCAATATTTGGTCAAGGATCGAGGAGAGAAGCCGTTGAAGACGTTAATGTGGGACAGGGGGAGGGGTGTTGAGTAAGAGATGCTCTCTCTCTCTCATACACACACACACACACACTGAGACACGCCTTCACACACACACACACACACACACACACACACACACACTGAGAGACGCTCTCTGATAACACCAGTAGGCTCGTTAGCCTCCAGTGCAGATCAAAGTGAATGAAGTCTCTTGTGTGGTGTGTGTGTGACCAAGTGTCACCACCTCCATTAAGAGAGAGAGGCGGAGAGAGAGAGAGGGAGGATGAGAGAGAGAGAGAGAGAGAAAGTGTGAGAGAGAGAGAGAGAGAGAGAGAGAGAGAGAGAGAGAGAGAGAGTGAGAGAGAGGAAGAGAGAGAGAGAGAGAGGGTGAGGGAGAGAGAGGGAGTGAGAGAGAGAGAGGAAGAGAGAGGGAGTGAGAGAGAGGAAGAGAGAGAGAGAGAGAGAGAGGAAGAGAGAGAGAGAGAGGGTGAGGTGGAGAGAGAAGGAGTGAGAGAGAGGAAGAGAGAGAGAGAGAGAGAGAGAGGGTGAGGGACAGGGAGAGACAGAGGGAGATGAAGCACAAGAGACACAGACAGGCAAACAGAGGAAGGATGACATCACAGTGTTCCACTCGCTTTGCTGCAGCACATAGTGAATTACCTGCTAAACTAACTATTCAACAGAGAGCCGCTAGGCTACAATGCTAAACTAACTATTCAACAGAGAGCCTCTAGGCTACAATGCTAAACTAACTATTCAACAGAGAGCCTCTAGGCTACAACAGAGAGCCTCTAGGCTACAATGCTAAACTAACTATTCAACAGAGAGTCTGTAGGCTACAATGCAAAAGTAACTATTCAACAGAGAGCCTGTAGGCTACAATGCAAAAGTAACTATTCAACAGAGAGCCTCTAGGCTACAATGCTAAAGTAACTATTCAACAGAGAGCCTCTAGGCTACAATGCTAAAGTAACTATTCAACAGAGAGCCTCTAGGCTATAATGCAAAAGTAACTATTCAACAGAGAGCCTGTAGGCTACAATGCATTTGGACCAACTTTAGAAATTATAAAAACAGTACACAATTGTATGCAAGCAACTTAATGGATTTGTGAAAGCATTTCCTTATTATTCAAAGGAATTAACTCATTGAGTGCCAAAAACGTAATATTACATTTTTAGCTTTTTTTTAATTACGAAACTAGACACTCCAACACACCTTATATGTGATTTTGGGAACTCTGTGATGAATGGAAATTAAATATATGACGATCGAAAACTCATGAAAACGCACAATCTGGACATTTTATCTGGACATTTTATCATAACTCGGTTGCCGCTTTGAGTCGAATCAGTGACGCATGCACGTCAGCTCAAAACCAGGCCATTTTCGTGGGTCTATCACTAGGTGGCAGTCTCACCAGGTCACTTCCCGGAAACTTTACAGGCAACACTTCATATTTCACGAAAGACGTTATATCTCCATTTCTAGAAAAAAACAGCGATTTTGAAGAAAACTAGCCACTGTTTAGCTTGCGATTTCTCAGGAACAGAAGTGTGTAGAAATACATGGTTTGCACCCACTGACAGCTTAAAGTCTCACCTTTCAAACGAGCCATTGTATGTGTTCATAGCTATAACACAGAATATGCTGTGGCTGTACAAAAATCATCAACAATGGTCTAGATTGCTGGCACTCTAGGACAAAGCTTCCGAAAACAGCTTGGCATTCAATGAGTTAAAATAGCTTTTATGATGTGTACAAGTTAATAGATGATGTCGAGGTTTTGAGAATTATAATTCTGATCTGAGAAATGCACCAGATAGATAGATAGATAGATAGATAGATAGATAGATAGATACTTTATTGATCCCCAAGGGGAAATTCAAAAGCAACTGAGAACAACCGTAATAACAGTTAAGGGAAAAACACATGAAAGACAGACAAACTTATGTACCTGTTCTACTGAGTAATATCTTCCCACGTCTTAGAAATAGTTATTACTCCAGGTCTTCACTTGAACTGTTAGTCATGATGATAAAGCTTGAATTTGAATTTGCACTTGAACAACTTACAGCACGAGCGTTCTACAGTAACTACGGTTACAGTAAACTGTCTACAGGATCATCAAACAGACAGCACGAGCATTCTACAGTAACTGCACGAGCATTCTACAGTAACTACATGAGCATTCTACAGTAACTACGGTTACAGTAAACGGTCTGCGACTACAGGATCATCAAACAGATAGCACAAGCATTCTACAGTAACCACGGTTACAGTAAACAGGCTACAGGATCATCAAACAGACAGTATGAACATTCTACAGTAACAACGGTTACAGTAAACGGTCTGCGACTACAGGATCATCAAACAGACAGTATGAGCATTCTACAGTCACTACGGTTACAGTAAACGGGCTACATGATCATCAAACAGACAGTAGGAGCATTCTACAGTAACGACGGTTACAGTAAACGGGCTACAGGATCATCAAACTGACAGCATGGCACAAACGGACAAAAGCGCTGGCTGAAGTAGAAACTGTGAAAAAGAGGCAAAAACATATGAGATGAGGTCTGACGTTAGCCAGGCTAGTCGTTTACTGTAGCGGACGCATACACATATGAACAACATATGAATCTCGACCAGACGTCAGATGTCAGAATGCTATTGTTCAGGTTACAAAGAAAAATCAAGTGAATGTTTCACAGGTCAGTGCATTGTGTGTGTGTGTGTGTATGTATGTGCGTGTGTGTGAGAGCGTCTCTCAGTGTGTGTGTGTGTGTGGTGTGTGTGCGCGTGAGTGTGAGAGTGTGTGTGTGTGTGTGTGTGCGCGCATGTGTGTGTGTGTGTGCGCGCATGTGTGTGTGTGTGTGTGCGCGCATGTGTGTGTGTGTGTGTGTATGTGCGCGTGTGCGCGTGTGTGCGTGTGTGTGTGTGTGTGTGTGTGTGTGTGTGTATGTGCGCGTGTGTGTGTGTGTTGGACCTGAAAACAGACAGAGTGGTGGAGAGATGTGAGAAGAGGCTAATCTCATTAGCGCGCTAATCCGTCTATGAGGTAATGCTGAAGCACACACACACACACACACACACACAGCAAAGCAAAACAATGTGAAACAAAAACAAAATGAGAAACAGAACTCCCATCAAGACCACACACACACACAGACACACACACACACACACATCTGGGACCTGATGTTTACATCCAACTCCTGACATCAAAAATGCAAAATTGGTTGGTCACTATCAGTAGCTCTTGTCTCTCAAGGTCAGACATTTCTCTATGAGCTGTGTGTGTGTGTGTGTGTGTGTGTGTGTGTGTGTGTGTGTGTGTACTCTAGCGAACATAAATTGGTCCAGACAGCTTGTTGTTTGATGAGGTCGCGTTGGGAGAATTCAGCCAGAATACCAGCTGACCACTGAGGGATATAGAGTGCCCACACACACACACACACACACACACACACACACACACGAACACACACATATTTACACATGTACTTAAAACACACACACACACACTGAAATGGGTAGCTAGTTTTGATTAATAAAATAATATAACACATAGTTCTGTCATGTCAAAGGTTTTTTTCACACACACGTGTGTGCATATGTGTGTGTGTGTGTGTGTGTGTGTGTGCGCATGTGTGTGTGTGCATGTGCTTGTCAGTGTGTGTGTGTGTGTGTGCGCATGTGCATGTCTGCATGTGTGTGAGTGCATGTCTGCATGTGTGTGAGTGCATGTGCGTGCATGTGCATGTCTGCATGTGTGCGAGTGCATGTGCGTGTCTGGGTGTGTGTGTGCGTGTGTGTGTGCGTGCGCGTGTCTGCGTGTGCGTGTGTGTCTGCGTGTGCGTGTGTGCGTCTGCGTCTGCGTGTGTCTGCGTGTGTGTGTGTCTCTGCGTGTGTGTGCGTGTGCGTGTGTGCGTATGTGTGTGTGTGTGTGTCTGTGCGTGCGTCTGTTATGTATTCCTCAGCTGCCATCCCTCATCAGGAGAGAAAGACCAGCAGCACATACCCTCTATCATCACTGCCACACACACATATATACACACACACACACACACACACACACACACAGGTGCCCATCCAGTGATATGTGTTGATCCACCACACCCAAAAGTGGTATGTGGGAAGCACCTCTCTCACACACACACAGAAATGGTTCAGCTGGACACTTTTCGTCTACAAGATATCAGGGTGGTTAGTATTTAGGATGCCAGTGCATCAGAGGTGTGTGTGTGTGTGTGTGTGAGAGTGAGTGAGTGAGTGAGTGAGAGAGAGAGAGTGTGTGTGAGTGTGAGTGAGAGTGAGTGAGAGAGAGAGAGAGAGAGAGAGAGTGTGTGTGTGTGTGTGTGCATGCATCCATGTATATATGTATGTCTGTGTGTGTGTGTGTGTGTGTGTGTGTGTGTGTGTGTGTGTGTATGTGTGTATGTGTGTGATATCTATGTCTGTATATGAACATATATAAAAATGGAAAGAGCAGAGACATATGGAGCAGATATGAAAGTGAGAGAGGGAGAGAGAGGGAGAGAGGAGGGAGGAGAAAGAGGGGGAGAGAGAGAGGGAGAGAGAGAGAGGGAGAGGGAAAGAGAGGAAGAGAATGAGAGAGGGAGAGAGGAGAGAAAGGGAGGCAGTAGACAGAGACGTCTGCCTTCGTGACAGGAAACTCAATCTGTCTGTGGGATTAGGGGACTGACCAACAAACCCCACACACACACACACACACACACAAATGATCCCTGTCATGTGTGTGTCATGTGTCCAACGTGCATTAGTATTACTTTTACTTCGCACATACACCACTTTTGTCTTGCACGTCCATTTAAAATGCACACACACACACACACAGCCTTCTTCACACACACACACACCAATTTTACTTTGCACTAAGGCCAACTGTTTTACCCTTTGAAAATTGTAATGATGTGAACGATAAATGTGTGTGTGCAAGGAGGAAAGTAGTGTGTGTGTGTGAGGTAACATTTGCAGAGCATTGCTATTGGCTGGCCCGTCCAGCTAGGCCCGCCCAGCTTTTCCAACGGACCACCAGGAGCGCAGAGAACACTGTGACGTCATTTGGATGATATAGCTAATATTCATATTTTCTCATGGTTGTATTGATATCAAGTGTCCTCACTGCCCTGGACTAAACGTGTTGGACATTGTACTGAACAGGAGGTAATATGAATGGCAGGAAATGAGCCTAGCCTACTGTCAACATTTTGCTAAGAGGTAAACCCAACTGTTATCATTTAGCAAAATCGATAAGAAAATCATGCATTTCCGTTATATTATTCTCTGTTTTTATTTGGAGTTCTTCCTACTCTCAGTATTTGCTAACGAAGAGGAAATTAGACCGTTTTTTAACGATGCTCTTCGTACTCTGGAATTACAGAGGGAAGCTCTAGATGGTATAAGTCAAGATCGGCTACACAGAGAACTCGACTATCATGCAAGAACGGTTTCTGCTTTTCTGTCTATTCCTAGCTTTGTAGACGAGCCATTGAACAGAGATTGTGTACGCTCATTACAGGAACTTTACGAATGTTTACGCTCATTCCAGGAACTTTACGAATGGAGACAACATACAGGCTTTATTAAAAGGATATAAACGTGGGGACTCGCAAGCAGTTAATTAAAGGTTGTATCAGCGATAGCGGGGATACGTCACTTCTGTTGATGTTCAAACAAAACAGAGAGCTAGCTCACTACTTCCTCCCGTGCAATTAAAACTCTCCTAAACGCGCATCTCGTCGGTTATTGGTTGAAACACTTTGTTTTGCTTTTGAGGGGTTGTCAACCCTTGTTGATAGCAATTGTTTTTGTGTACAGATCTCGGAGCCTAGGCTGCCTACAGAGACACGTTTTTTTGACGGCCGGCTTATGGGGCAGGCAGCTAGTGGATCGTCAGGAAAGATTAGATGAATGTGATCATTTATGTTTAGGGCTTTTTTTGGGCCTGAAATCGCTGATACAACCTTTAACTATTGGGGGGCATTTTTTATGATTCCCTAAACCACATTCATTCGCACATAGAGATTTTTTCTTAGATAGATAGATACTTTATTGATCCCTAGGGGAAATTCAAGACACTGAATATATGCTAATCGAACGCATATAAATGTCGAATTGTGAACAAATACTATGTGGTTCAGCTGCTAACAGGTGCAGATGTACGCAGCGTTGTCCCGCGCAGTTAAGCCCTGCAAGCCCTAGTTTAACCGGCCCCAGCTGACCACTGCACATGGTGTACAAAGATACAAAATGGACGATTTACTTTTCTTCTTAGTTGAACTGGCCCAGTTCCCAAAGGTCCTCCTAGTTTCATATCGCATGTTTCTAGGCACGCTAGCCACACTAGCTGTACTAGCTACTGTACTGCTGCCTCTTCTGAATAGGGTGTGCGCTTCTTGCTCTGCGTTACCGCTGGTGTGACAGACGATGAGATAAGAGATGAAAGTCTCTGTGGCGATGCGTTGCCATGATATTGTTAATCAGTAAGACAGCCTGATTCAACGCATCCTCAGTGGTCCTCAGGGGCGACGCATCCTCAGGGGTCCTCAGTGGCGACGCATCCTCATTGCTGCCATTTCACAGTCCGCTCTGCACGCAATCTACAGGTGGTCGAGACTCGGGAGCCGTTGGAAAAGCTGGACGGGCCAGCCAATAGCAATGCTCTGCAAATGTTACCTCACACACACTACTTTCCTCCTTGCACACACACATTTATTGTTTGTGCGTGTGTGCGTGTATGTATGAGCATGTGGGTTTGTGTGTGTGTACTGAATATGTGTGTGTGTGTGTGTGTGTATACATATTGTGTGTGTGTGTGTGTGTGTGTGTGTGTGTATATATACATATTGTGTGTGTGTGTGTGTGTGTGTGTGTGTGTGTGTGTGTGTGTGTGTGTATGTGGACAGGCATATCTATATCTGTTTCAGTACATGTGAGGATGTGTGGCTGTATTTCTCCATTACTGTATGCCTTTACTCTAGTAGTTGTAATTCCTACAAGATATGTGCACATAAACAAATTTGCACTGATACAGACACACACACAGAGACAGAGACACATACACACACACACAATGACACACACGTACACACACACACAATGACACACACATACACACACACACACAGACAGACACACACACACACACACAGACAGACACACACACACACAATGACACACACATACACATACACGCACAGACAGATACACACACACAATGACACACACACACAATGACACACACACACAATGACACACACAGACAGACACACACACACAAACAATGACACACACACACTTGAACTCCACGTGGACCTGCAGGTCTGCCCCATGTGCTGCCTGAGCTGCCCAGTTGCTCTACCCACCAAATCACATTTTCCAGAACATGTGAAGGTAGCTGCTATATGCCGTGAAACGAGAACATGTGAAGGTATGGTTCCTGTGTGTGTCTGTGTGTTAGGAAATGAAATAAGTGAATATGCTCACGTTTCAGCCCCTAAATCACCACTGGGGCCCCACCGATCCCTATGGAGTAGTTCTCTCTCTCTCTCTCTCTCTCTCTCTCTCTCTCTCTCTCTCTCTCTCTCTCTCTCTCTCTCTCTCTCTCACACTCACACCACAGAGCCAAATTCAATGCCTGTCTTTCAGCAGGCTACATTGAACTGGTCTGATTACTTCAGTTACTGTATAGTTCCTGTGTGTGTGTTACTGTATGGTTCCTGTGTGTGTGTTACTGTATGGTTCCTGTGTGTGTGTGTGTTACTGTATGGTTCCTGTGTGTGTGTGTGTGTTACTGCATAGTTACTGTAAGGCCACTTCCTGCACAGGGCAGACACAGTGTGTGTGTGTATGAGTGTATCTGTGTGTAAATAGTTCAATGAGCGAGTGTGTGTGTGTATGAGTTTATCAAAGAGTTCAGTGTGTGTTGCACACACACAATATGTATACACACACACACAATATGTACACACACACAATATGTATACACACACACACACACACACAATATGTACACACACAATATGTACACACACACACACACACACACACACACACACACACAATATGTACACACACTCACTCACACACTAATCCTCTTATTTCTGCAGCACAAACATTGGCTTCATAACATATGGCCACTCTGAGGCACCAACTTGTAAACATGTACATGTGTGTGTGTGTGTGTGTTTATGTGTGTGTGTGTGTGTGTCTGTATGTGTGTGTGTGTACACACACCCTCTATTGAGATGGGCACACACACCCCCTCTATTGAGACGGGCGTGCTTCTATGCCACTGGGGTGTGTCAGATAGAGCACTTGTACTGGGACAGCAAGTTGAAGAGGTTGGACCTGTCGCTCTGTGTGTGTGTGTGTGTGTGTGTGTGTGTGTGTGTGTGTGTGTGAGAGATCACACACAGTGATGAGTCTCAAGACTGACCTAAAGGTTGTCATTACAGACCTACTGATCTCCACATTTACATCTCAATAGAGCCAGTCATCAACACAATACACACTCACACCCCAAACACACACACACACACACACAGTTTCCCTTTGCTGACAAAACTATTGATTAAACAAAAAACCTAAATATGAGGTCGTAAGGTTAGACTTTGTTGATTTGTGTGTGTGTGTGTGTGTGTGTGTGTGTGTGTGTGTGTGTGTGTGTTTTGGGAAACTGTGCAAACAGCAATATTTATATTCACTGGCAATTAAGCACTCCAGAAAAAAGGGCACTTTCTCTCCTTAAAGAAATAAAAGCCTTTAATGTCTATGTGTACACACACTGCTCCCTTTACTGACCCTGGGTCAGTTTTAATGCACACGCCTGCTGTCTGTACTGCTGTCTGTACTGCTGTCTATACTGGGTCAGTTTTAATGCACACGTCTGCTGTCTGCACTGCTGTCAGTACTGCGGTCTATACTGGGTCAGTTTTAATGCACACGCTGATCTCTGCACACACACACACACACTCTCCTCACAGTGTCTGGGTGCACGCTGTGCACGCTGAACACACACACACACACACACACACACACTCCTCACGGTGTCTGGGTGCACGCTGAACACACACACACACACACATTCAAACTCCTCACGGTGTCCATGCTAAGACTCCCCCCGCAGAGCCATGCATGTGTGTGTGTTCTTGAGCACATATAACATACTGACATGGGTGTGGGTCTCAGTGGCCACATAACGCAAATATGATGTTTTATTTATGTATGGTACGATGATGTATACAGCAATGAACCTGCTGGAGAGACAGAAGATGCAAGTGTAGACCTGGCTGGAGTTGACACTGGGTAAGACACTTATAAAGTATATTGCCTATGTCCATCTTGCAAAATATCACACAGCTGCTACATAAGACATAGGCTATGTGTAGCAGCAAATTCACTGTAGTAGGTTACATGGTTGGTGTGTATATATATATATATATATATATATATATATATATATATATATATATATATATATATATATACACACACACATATATACAACTTACGTGACACACATGCAGTTGGAACTGATTGTTTTTGATTTGTCATTATTATTATTTTTTTTTTCCTTGCGTTATTATTATTATTTTCCTTGCACATTAAAAGGGGACACCAGGCAATGTTTTCGTGTTAATTAATCATCTTCGTAAGTCGGTATATGGTTAAATGACTCATTACGGGGCGAATGAAGACTCTCTTGCCCGCCCCTACTGCCTGTAGGAAGAATATCCCGCTTGCAAGTTCGGTGTATCGTACCCGCCGACCTTCAGTCTCACAAAGTCTCAGACATCACGAGAAGCCGGATCAGTTTACAGCACAGAGGCAGGCTAACGAAACGCTAGCGATTGTTGCAAACGTGTGTATAATGGCAGAGCCGGCGAAGAAGCAGCGAAAACCCTTGACGGAAGATGCAAAGAAAAGGAAAAGAGCTTCAGACCGAGCGAGGGGGAGTTTCGTAGAGAAAAAGCATCAGGCTTGCCTGGTGTCCCTTTAATATTGTGCTGATCTCTATTGTACAGTAAAAATAAAAGGCGTCGATTTTCTGTTTTCTTCTATATTTTCTATAGGACTACGAGACCCTGAGAGCCTTCAGCCAACGCCAGAGGGCACGTTTTGTTTTGATCTGCATCTCTTAGGCATGGAGTGATGTCATGACATTTCACATTCTTAACTGGAAAGGAAAGAAACTCAATAGATTCTAAAGCAGCACAATGTAGTTATTTTACTTGTAATGCATTTAAACTTGGGCTTTACAAATGTTGATGCTACATTAGCTTACAACATGGACATCAATAAGGTGAATACAGCATCTACAGATGAAGAAATACATTTTTAATGATAAAGTTCATGTACATAACAATGGGGCTGTGGCCAGTGGTGGAATGTAACGAAGTACAAATACTTCGTAACTGTACTTAAGTAAATTTTCCACGTATTTGTACTTTACTTAAGTAAAATTTATAGCGCATACTTTTGACTTTTACTTCGTTACATTTTACAGCAATTATCTGTACTTTTACTCCGCTACATTTCTACAACACCATCGTTCCTTTTTACGATACATTTTATGATCAGTTTTTTTTTCTCTCTGACAAACACGTTTGTTTTACCAGGGGGCGGGGTTGCTACCAAAGATTCTGGAGCGCTACGTGCATTCTTAGAAACATAAGCTTCTAGTCTAGACCAGGCAAAGCGTGAGCAGAGAGGGTTCAAGCGGAGCTAGTAATCAAGGATCTTTGGCGTGAGCTTGTAGCCATCTGCATTCGGTAGGCTATATTCACCAGACCCATGGCTACACTGTACATGCAACCGTGTTCTGTGCCTTTCCCTGTCTGTTATCTGCAGCGTTAGGGCCTCCTCTCCGATGAGATTGCTATCTGCGGATCAGCGAAGTTACAGGCTATGCCCATGCTTCTGTCACACGTCTGATCATTTGCGGCACAAATGAATGGTAGACTATTAATGAACCGGTGGCCGGAAAAAACATTTTCCAGATTAGGAAATATTCTTTAATTGTGTGTGATTAAATAAAGATCCATAGCCTACAATTAGGGGGTAGTAACGTGAGCGCTCATTCAATGTCTATGCGTCTGCGCAAGTGAAACTGAACTTAAATCATAAAGACACCTTTCTCAGCAACTTTTCTGTTCAATCAGCATAATTGGCATTACGATCCACCCGACGTTTCCCTTGTCTACCCCGTTAAACTTCAGGCTCTCGTGTTTTGCTGAATGATATTACTCAGCAGATCACCCTAGTAGATAACCAGAATTACAGTCTCTAGAATTGTAGGTCAGAATGTAAACTGGGCCACAGATGGTAAGCACAATTGCATTAACTCAAAACTATCTAGTCGAGTATAACCCAAAACTAGCTTAATTAAAATGCCACAGCCCATACTGATTTTTCCTTTTAGAATATATATATTAAGAGAATAAATCATTATGCAAATACTTTTACTTTTAATACTTAAAGTACATTTAAAAACAGGTACTTTTTACTTTTACTTAAGTAGGGTTGTCATTGTGGTACTTTTACTTTTACTAAAGTAAATATTTCTCTGTGTATTTGTACTTTTACTTAAGTACTGAGTTTCAGTACTTCCTCCACCACTGCCTGTGGCCACTTAATGGCCTAATTCTCGAGAAGGGATGTGCCAAGTTTAGGGTAAGGAGGTTTTACTTTTGGTTAGGGGGACTGATTTGTTCCTAATTTAGAGTAATGAGCAAGAATATACAGGAGGCCAACACGGTGGGAGCAGTGGCCGAGACCTGCTTCACTGGCACAGCTGCTTTGCTGAATCTGCTGATCAATTCAACCTGAAAAAAGATAATATATTTAAAACTTGTTCATGGCTAAGTCTTTATGTAAAACCTGTTGTTACTCGGACAACACAAATTGTTAAGTTCATCTAGGGAAAAAATATATCGTATGCTAATGTGACATCATTAGCCTGTACCCTGTAAGCTGGCTCATTTTTAAACATGCTGGGGTATGCCTTCGCCTTGACCCTGACAATATTGGCATTAGTCCCACCCTCCTCAACCCTGACTGAAAGCAGAACATAACTTTCATTAGTAGACAACTTTGCCTTTGTTAAATCACCGCGAAAATAAGCCTATAAGGAGATGAATTAAGCTACGACGTGGGTTGCACAAAAAACAAACTATAGGCCTGAGTAGCCTACTGTGATACAAGAAGTTTACATCTCGAATTCTTTTACTGTCGGCAGTTTAAGGCTAACGTTCACACTTACGTTAAATGTGACCTAAAACTCAAAATTCAATAGTATATCAACGTATGAAACGGTCCCACTGGCTACTATAATCAGGCTGGTTGATATAGCTTGCTGGTTTCAATGCGTATGAAACGGTCCCACTGGCTACTATAATCAGACTGGCTGATTGATATTGCTTGCTGGTTTAAATGCCTGAGTCTTGCTCTGGACAGAAATGATAGACAAGGCCGTGGTTAATACAGGTGAAGCTCTTCTTATGCATTATGGTGCATGTTGAACAGATGCACCTGTAGACCCCTCTTGAAAGACCCAAAACTATCACAGGAACAGAGAGCACTGGGCAACTCATTCCACCAACAAAGAACCACTGAGGAAGAACTATGTTAAGTGGCAACAAGGCACCACTGAGGAAGAACTATGTTAAGTGGCAACAAGGCACCACTGAGGAAGAACTATGTTAAGTGGCAAGGAACCACTGAGGAAGAACTATGTTAAGTGGCAACAAGGCACCACTGAGGAAGAACTATGTTAAGTGGCAAAGGAACCGCTTTGTTTATCAGTGGGAAATTATGTTTATCGGGCTTGATTGAAAAGATGACTATATTCAGAGACAAAGAGACTGATTTTATTGAGTATAAGTCTCATAATTATCTTTTTGGGGTTTTCCAAACAGTTAACTATTGAAAAGTCAACATTTTAGTAGTAAAAAAAAACACACACAACAAAACAAGAAAACAATTATTAGTGACAGAAGACAGAAAAAAAACTAGACAGAAAAGCGTACAAATATGCTTTGTGTTCTAGATGCAATAGACACATTCATGTGGTCATTTCAAATCAAACTTTGGACAAATTCTTGTGTGTGTGTGTGTGTGTGTGTGTCTTTTGTGTAAGTGGGGGGGGATGTCCTAGTTTTTATGAGATCAAAAAGGCAGGACATCACCCACTAAGACCAGTCACACCTGTCTTCAAGTGTGTGTGTGTATTTTCTACTTAAAGGGCATTATAGAATTAGGTATTCAGAGAGAATGTTCATGACCAGTTTTGATTGTTCAGGAGATTGGACTTTTATTGTGGTCAGATACAAAAGCCGGTTTCCTTCTCAGACTGGACCGTTAACACCACAGAAAACACACACACTCACTCTCTCTCTCACACACACACACACACACACACACACACACACACAGGGTGGGGCCACTGATTAGCCTGAGAATAGACGATACTTCCCCTCTATTGTTCTCCTAATGGATAAAACATCTACTGGACTCCACGCTGCTGAGTGGGTCATGATTTCCTCATCAAGTCAGTGTGTGTGTATCTGTGTGTGTGTGTGTGTGTGTGTGTGTGTGGAGACAGAGGGCCAGATGTACGTACATTTGCGAACGTAGCATTATCAGCGTCATGGACACACCGCAGATTGCGAACGCTGTCAGACCCAAGTTTCCGTCGTATTTATCACTTTCTCTGCCTTTCTCCGCCCATAAACGCAATTTACGAACGTCCACAACTGAATGGCAGAGCCTACATACAAGCGCAGTTGAATGAAGTTAGAATAGAATAGAATAGAATAGAATATACTTTATTGTCATGCCTGCATGAAAATTGTCTTTGGTCTCACTGATAGGAATAGTATAAAACACATAGGAAACATAGAGTAGACACATTCATTCCATTTCACACAGACATATATCCACAGGATGAACACAGCACATCACATGTATCCCCTCCCTCTAGCCCACACACACATGCATACACATCAGATACAAGGCACAAAGCACCAGTTCCAGCCCATTTGTAGTGCTCTTGGCTACACCTCCCTTCTGTCTAGCTTTTCCATTGTTTGTTGACCATGGAAATTGCATTAGGAATAAAAGAGTTTTTGTATATATGTCTCCTTGCCATGTGTGCTCTGTAGCGCCGCCCTAGGGGGAACAGCTCAAACTCAGAATGGAGGGGGTGTGTGTCATCATCTAGTATGTTCATGGCTTTTCTGTGTACTGCAGTGCTGTATAGATTATCTGGTGTTTTTTGAGGTCGCCCTATGATTTTCCCTGCCATTTTAACAAAAGTTAACAGATGACAACATTAAAAAGAATCAAACGTTTAGCGATCATGAAATAATACCATACATGATAAGATGTAAACAAGCAGGGAGATAATGAAGATCAGTAGTTCTACTCAAACTACTTGTGCACGTATATAGGCTATGGAAGATTGGTCAAATCTAGCAAGTAGGAAAGTTTAAGTGAATGACGTGAAAGTGAAAGCAAGACATGCGAAAGGCCAACGAAAGTTAAGGTTGCTTTTGGTGGTACAAATACTTTCACCACAAAAACTGGTGCTCTAAATAGCGATACTGTTGTCTTTGAAAGGTTCTCTTATTGACGCATTGAACTGCAATTTGGATTAACACCTGCTTTTACAAGGCGAAAGTATTTAGGCGCAGAATAGACGTGCGCTTTCAGGAGCAGTTTTTGTACATACCGCGGAATACATAATTAGGCCTCTTTACTCTTCCCCTCCCATCTTTTTACGCTAAACTCCCACTTTGCCCTGGATCCTCCCATGAATGCATATGCATGACATGAAACCCGCAATCTGCCACTTTCAGCTCCCGCAACAGGCAGTTTGCGCTTTTACATCATTGCGGCCTGTTTGTACATACCTCGCAATGATTTTACACGCACATTGCGAAACAAATACGCCTGAAGTGGGCACAAAAGCGTTAGTACATCTGGCCCAGAGAGAGAGAATAGGCAGTTGACTGGGCCCATCAGTACAGCTAGTGTTTGCTCAGATGCCTTTTGTTTTCCCAAATTAGACAGATTAGATGTCACAGGTATTAGATATGACCGATATCTGTTGTGTGTGTATCTATGTGCAGTGTTGTGCCTAGTTGTGATAGTTCATGAACTCGTTCATATTTTGAGTGAATGTGAACTGAACGTACTGCATTACTGCCTGATACGTTACTGTGAACTCGTTCATTCTGGTGTCTGTGAACGGCACGCTCTTTCAGTTTAACTCCGTTCAATAGGATGCCAGATTTCAGGTGAAAACGCGGCTAAAACACACACACACACACACACACACACACACACATTGACCTGAGGCCCAGTCAAGGCATACTTTGGGGTCATAGGGCCCACCTACATGAACCCCCCCCCCCCCATCAAATTATGATATCACAATTATTATTGTTATGCTATAATCCCTAAATAATTACACTAATTATTATTATTGTTATGCTATACGGTATTGTTACACATGCACTTCAAAGCAGTCAATGTTAGCAGTCAAAGTGCTAAGATTGTTCACAAAAGTTTGTGAAAACAGTAGAAGTATAAGTATACACACAGTGAGGTGAAGCACACACTAATCCTGGCGCAGTGAGCTGCCTGCAACAACAGCGGTGCTCGGGAAGCAGTGAGGGGTTAGGTGCCTTGCTCAAGCAGTGAGGGGTTAGGTGCCTTGCTCAAGGGCACTTCAGCCGTTCCTACTGGTCGGGGTTTCGAACCAGCAACCCTCCGGCTACATGTCCGAAGCGCTAACCAGTAGGCCACGGCTGCCCCCACAAATCCGAAGCGCTAACCAGTAGGCCACGGCTGCCCCCACAAATCTGAAGCCCTAACCAGTAGGCCACGGCTCCCCCATAATAACCAGTAGGCCACGGCTCCCCCATAATAACCAGTAGGCCACGGCTCCCCCATAATAACCAGTAGGCCACGGCTGCCCCATAATGACCAGTAGGCCACGGCTGCCCACAATAGATACAGAGAGTAGAATAGAAATAGAAATAGAATAATATAATATTGTGTGCCAGTAAGATACATACATACATACAGGGTATGGGGCATGTCCACAACCTTGTGTTCAGTGGGCTAAGGCTGGCAGGGCTCTCCAGCAGAAAAACAAAACAGCTAGCAAAGTTTTGCTCCATATCTGCATAAGTCAAGTTAAGTCAAGTCAAGTCAAGTCAAGTTTATTTATATAGAACATTTCATACACAGAGGTCATTCAATGTGCTTTACATAAACAAAACCAAACAATAATAACAAATAAAAGCATAGAAGGGCAATATAGTCAAAGAATAGTTAAAAGGTAAAGATCATAATAAAAAGAAAACATAAAACACAAGGTAAAATCATTTAAAAATAAAGAATAATTAGTAAGCAAAAACAAAGGCAAAAGTAGTAAAAAAAAGTAATAAAAGACAAAGTAGAATAATTATCAAGGCAGATTCGGAATTTGTAACTCGGCACAGTTAGCAGAAAGCATCTGAGAACAGTTTGGTCTTAAGTCTAGATTTAGAACTGGCTACAGTTGGGGCCTTTTTGATGTCATCCGAAAGTTGGTTCCACAGCTGAGCCGCATAGCAGCTAAAAGCTACTTCACCATGTTTAGTTCTAACAGCAGGTTTTACTAGCAGGTTTTTCACCTGGGACCTGAGAGGACGAGAAGGTGTGTACTGCTGAAGCATGTCTGACAAGTATTTAGGTCCTGCTCCATTTACTGATTTATAAACAAGCAATAGTGCTTTAAAGTCAATTCTGTGACTTACTGGAAGCCAGTGCAAGGACTTAAGAATTGGAGTAATGTGGTCAGTTCTTTTAGTTTTTGTTAGAGTCCTAGCTGCTGCATTTTGTATCACCTGAAGCTGTTTAATAGTCTTTTTAGGAAGGCCTGTGAACAGTCCATTGCAGTAATCAACCCTGCTGGAGATAAATGCATGAATGAGTTTTTCTAAGTCATGTTTTGACATCAGCCCTCTGAGTTTGGCAATATTTTTGAGGTGGTAAAAAGCCGATTTAGTTATCGCTTTCATGTGGCTGTTGAAATTTAGATCACTGTCAATTAATACACCAAGATTTTTAACAGTATCCTTTGCCTTCAACCCTTTTGTGTCAAGGAGAGTGGCAACCCTAAGTCTTTCCCAGGGCTTGAAAATGAAATTATTTTTCAAACGTTCCGTTCCGAACGGTTCAGGTAGGCCTATGTTTAACGTTTTCGTTCTTGCATGCCTTCCGCCACCAACATATCGGTCCTGAACCGGTTCGGAATGCAAAATATCGTTCGTTCTTAAAGTTCCAGCAGTGTTTGGCGGGCCTATCA
Source organism: Alosa sapidissima (assembly GCF_018492685.1). Lineage (NCBI taxonomy): Eukaryota > Metazoa > Chordata > Actinopteri > Clupeiformes > Clupeidae > Alosa > Alosa sapidissima. The sequence goes on along the minus strand of NC_055964.1, from coordinate 37,995,634 downwards.
AGTCTATTTTTGTGGACTTTGCCTTAGAATAGACATACTCATTATTTCCCCTTGATTTAGCCTATACCGTAGCTATGCCCAAAAATAATAAATCACAGGCGGCATCCAAAAACATTCAGATGGGCTATCCATCCCATAGCTTACAGACTTACTGTAGGCCTAACCTATGCCTAATTGCCTATAAATAATTTCTTATCAAAAATATTTCTGGATACATGCTAAACTCCTTACCTGGTTGTAGCCTAAGTTTTATCCATATGGAGATCTTCAAAGGCTTGCGCTATAATTCCAACCCTGTTTAAAAACAAACCTGTCTGTTGCTGACAAGGCCTATCTCAGATTTCCCGTTTAACTCTTCTACATAAAATAGGCTATAATTGCGCAAACATTTCAAATCCCGACTTTAAAACGACAAGGCGTATACAGGCAAAATAGGCTATTACGCATAGGCTACAAACAATTTCCAAATCAGTTTCAGTAGCCTACGCTATGAGCTGGCCTAAGATCCGAAGTGGCAGACGGATAGGTTACATTACAACAGCAAGACAAAATATACACATTTGGACCAAAATATACACATTTGGACCAAAGGTCCATTTATTCGTTTTTTTTTTTTTTTCAAACTGCAGAAATCAAATTATTAGGCTGTTCGCCTACAATCAAACGAGTAGAACACTTAGGATATGCTTTTGTGAAATTTTATAAAATATATAGAGAACGGAAAAAAAACGTTATTAACCGGTTTTGTGGATTTCAGAATAACGTTTCTGTTCCGGAACAGTTGAAGACCATTTTGTTTTCGTTTTCGTTTCCGCTCCTCGTAAAATTCCGTAAAATTCCGTTCGTTTTGGGTTTTCGTTTTCGTTCCTTAAACCGGTTCGGAGCCCTGGTCTTTCCTCATTTTTATCAAATATAATTACTTATCCAGGTGTTGATTTGTTCTATACACTGACACATAGATTCAAGAGGACCATAGTCGTTTGGTGATAGAGCTAAGTAAATTTGTGTGTCATCTGCATAGCTATGATATGAAATCAAATTATTTTGAATGATTTGTCCAAGTGGGAGCATATAGAGGTTGAATAATAGTGGCCCCAAGATCGACCTCTGGGGAACACCACAGGTCAAGGACGTTGGTGTTGAGGTACAGTTTCCGATGGCAACAAAGAAGCTCCTTTCTTGTAGATATGATTTTAGCCAGCTGATAACAATGCCTGTAAATCCAACCCAGTGTTCTAGTCTGTGTAGTAAAATATTGTGATCAACAGTGTCAAGTAGCACTAGGACTGATGTTTTACCTGAATCTGTGTTGAGGCGAATGTCATTGGAAACTTGAGAGCTGTTTCAGTGCTGTGATTTGCCCGAAAACCAGACTGAAAGTAACCAAAATACCCATTTGATGTTAGGAAGGTGGTTAATTGATTAATAAGCAATAATTTTGCCAATAAAAGGTAGATTGGATATGGGCCTGTAATTGTTTAGCATGGAGGCATCCAGGTTATTCTTCTTGAGAAGTGGCTTTACAACAGCTGTTTTCAGTGACTTAGGAAAAGTGCCAGACAGCAGTGATACATTTACAATTTGAAGGACATCCGCCGCTATGAGGTGAAAAACAGTTTTGAAGAAATTGGTAGGCAGAGTTTCTAAGACACATGTGGAAGAGCTGAGATTCTGTGCCGTCAAGTGTTTCGTAGTCTATCAAGCTGAACTCTGACATCAAGTTTAGTTTCCCTCTGTTTGTTGCTGGAAGTTCAGGTTGTTGAATTTGTAATTGAGCAGATATGTTGAGTCTGATTTTGTCAATTTTACCTTTAAAAAAAGATGAAAACTCATTGCATTTATTAGTTGAGAGAAGTTCAGGCGCTAATTGTGAGGGGGGATTTGTTAACTTATCAACAGTTGAAAATAGAATACGAGTGTTATTTGAACTTCTATTGATAATGTTAGAAAAGAAAGACTGTCTTGCTTTGCATATTTCAGAGTTATATGTGCGGAGCATCTCTTTATGGATTTCATAGTGGATCTGAAGTTTGTATTTACGCCATTTTCTTTCAGTCTTCCTACACTCTCTTTTTAGAAGTTTAACTGCTGGATTTTGCCTCCATGGTGCTTTCTGTTTGTCCTTAACTTTCTTGAATTGTAATGGAGCAATGTCATCCATAATGTTTGCCATTTTTGCATTAAAGTGATCAAATAAGTCTTCAGAGTCTGACAGTTGACTTGACTTTAGTGAAAGTGCTTGCTCAAAGAGAGCACTTGTCTGATCATTTATGATTCTCCTTTTTACCATCATAGCTGTGTTTTGAGTGTGTGGGGACATAGACACATCAAAGAACACGCAAAAATGATCAGATAAGGCCAGGTCTTTAACAGCTGTAGAGACATCGAGACCCTTTGTGATAACAAGGTCGAGGGTATGGCCGAGAGAGTGTGTTGGCCCCTGTACATGCTGTGTTAGGGAGAAAGTATCGATTAGTGCAATGAATTCCTTGGCATAATTGTTTTCAGGATTATCCACATGCAAGTTTAGATCCCCTGATATAATAAGACAGTCAAACTCTATGCAAACGACTGAAAGCAGTTCACCTAGCTCTTCAAGAAAAACTTTAGCTGAATGTTTTGGAGGCCTGTAAATCGTCAGTAATAAAATCTGAGGAGAAGACTTAATGCATGCATAAGTGTGAGTGTGTGTGTGTGTGTATGCATAAGTGTGTGTGTGTGTGTGTGTGTGTGTGTGTGTGTGTCTATGCATAAGTGTGTGTGTGTCTATGCATAAGTGTGTGTGTGTCTGCATAAGTGTGTGTATGCATAAGTGTGTGTGTGTGTGTGTATGCATAAGTGTGGTGTGTGTGTGTGCTTCCGTTGTCCACTGTGTATGTGAAGAGACAGAGATGAGGGGTGTATCCTCTGTACGCCCCCCCCCCCCCTACACACACACACACACACACCTCCCACGCTTCACCGGATCTGAGTGCTCATCCTCATTCTTTGTACCTCCCCAACTCCACCTCCCACACATACCCTCCACCCCCCCTACACACACACACACACACCAGGGAGGTGGAGAGCACAAAGAGGGCCTTCAGAGGCATGCACACACACACACACACACACACACACACACACACACACACACACACACACACACACACACACAACCTCCTCTGCCCGTTACAGAGCTCAATGTGCCGCCTGTCTCCAGCACACACACACACACACACACACACACACCACTGGCACACGGACCAGCAACGCAGCTTCAGGGTGTGTGTGTGTGTTTATGAGGGTGAGGGTGTGTGTGTGTGTGTGTGTGTGTGTGTGTGTGTGTGTGTGTGTGTGTGTGTGTGTGCGCGCGCCCGTGTGTGTGTGAGACATTGTGTACGGAAGGAGAGGAAATGAAGACACATCCAGAATGATGATGCGCAGATGACACACACACACAGATGACTTCTACCCCCCCCCCCCCCACACACACACACAGATGACTTCTACCCCCCCCCCCCCCACACACACACACACACACACACACACAGATGACTTCTACGACACAGAAATCTCACCTTTGGTCTATGACATCTCTCACCAACACACACACATTAACACAAACATGCCAACACACACATGCCAACACACACACGCACCCACACACACACGCACCCACACACACACGCACCAACACACACACGCACCAACACACACACGCACCAACACACATACCAACAAACACACATACCAACAAACACACATACCAACAAACACACACACACACACACACACACCAACACACACACACTTAACAAACTATGTTATTTTTGCCACCATGTTTGGCTCACAGGGGAGTCTCAGAGATCACACGCCTAGCACATGCAATAGCAGCTGACACACACACGCCTAGCACATACAATAGCAGCTGACACACACACGCCTAGCACATACAATAGCAGCTGACAGAGAGATCACACGCCTAGCACATGCAATAGCAGCTGACACACACACACAAAAAAATGGATCTACTTCATAGGTGTGCAAATAACATACGGTTAATGGTCGTTCTAAATTACTTAGGACGATGGGAAATTCAACCAATATATATACAGGGTGCGATTTGTGTAAAAACCAGAGGGGGGGGATGATTTTGAATAAGTTCGTAACCCCCCCCAAAAAAAAAAAACGATTCATAGCCTAGTAATGTCATGGCTAATAATAGCCTATATTAATTTTGCCACCTTTGTAACATTTTAGTTTACCGTGCTGTATGACTTTAAACAGCGAGTGTGCTTGGTATGATGATCAGCTCCTCTAATGCAGGGTAGGACCACGTTTTGACAAGCATACAAATTCACCTTGTTCTTGCCCCATCTGAAATGACTTCTCTACTTTTGCTGCCTCCATCCTTTCTGTATTTGTTGTGTAAAAAAACGTTGTATATGATGGCACTGAAGTCTTAAGTTAGTGAATTGGCTAACAGTGTTAGTTGGTAACCAAATAGCCTACACATTGCGCTACACGCTGCGTAGGCTACGTGCATTCTCTCTCCTGCTGATTTGCGTTCAGTAGCCAAGTGCGTAATATTGCAAAAGTTGAAAAAATAAATGTGTTTATTGTAGCCTACAGCAAATAAATAGCCTACTATCATACTGTCAGTTAATTGGCTACAGTGCAGTGAAGAGTTTGGAGAGTAAAGTTATAGGGCAACTTGAAGTTTTATGAAAATAATTTACGAACCAGAACATAAAGACCATGAAGCTTCTATTTCTTGCAGCTGTCAAAACACCCGCTAGATAGTTTAAATACCCACCAACATTCGTTTTTGCAGTACAGATTATTTCTGAAAGTTATTTGTCTACTAGGCCTAGCCTACTGGCTGATTTATCAAACGAGTGCCTTCTCGTTCGTCCTCCGCAAACTACAGGTGTTTCCGTAGAGAGCCATTGAATAAGCGATGCCAAGCAATTTCTGTAACACTTTTTGTGACATTCAGCAAATATCTCCTCATTTAATGTAAGTTCCTTCGGACAATAGGCCTACGTTCTACTCTACTTGCAGTTGTCCTCCATCTCAGTTGCATCAGTTTTCTAATTTTGAAAGTTCTAAAATATGACGATATGCTTCACTGAATCCTTCTCGTTTTCTTTCATTTGTCCAGCTAACTTTTCCATTGAAACTAGCCATTTATGATGGATTACACACTCGACATTCTGAAATGTCCTGCACGATTAAGGCCAAATTAAGTTATCACGCAGCCACTGTGTCAGCACAGCAGCATGAGTGCTGACGGTGACGGTGCGTTTCTGATGTCAGATTATTATGTAGGCTAGCCTACTGGACTGTTCTCACGTTGCAGCGCTTTACTTATATGAAGTAGCATTAATCAATATGAGGGGCAGAGGGGGATAAATGTTGTCCCCACCGGGGATGAAAATAATTTAGCAGAGGTAGGGATAGGAAAACCAGAGGGGGGGGAAATCCTCACCATCCCCCCCTACAAATCGCACCCTGTGTGTGTGTATATATATATATATATGTGTGTGTTGCACGTTATGTGTGTTGGGTGGATGAGATATATATGTGTGATGTTATATGTGTTTTATATACAGTATGTTGCTGTGTGGAACATGGAAGAAGATGTGAGGAAATGATTATCCATTTGGTACAATAATGACTATCTATCTAGGTATATCTATCTATCTCTCCTCTCTCCTTCTATCTCTTTCACCATCTTTCCCTCTCTCTCCCCCTCTCACACTCCTCTCTCTCTCTACCTCTCTCCCTCCTCTTTCCTTCTCTCACTTCTTATCTCTCTTTCCCTTTCAACCCTCTCTCTGTCTTTCTCCTTCTTGCACTCCTTCTCCTTCTCTCCCTCTCTCTCTCTCTTTTCTTCTCTCACTTCTCTCTGTCTTACACTCTAACTTACATTAGCATGCATGTGCTCAGATACAATGTATTTGTCACAGATGTCATATGTAGATGTTGAAACTCCCCTTAAAACACACACACACACACACACACAAACCCCTCCCACCCCCCTCTTCCTGACAGGTGTCTGTAGAACAGACCTCCAGTGTAGAGCAATGGCTCCCCATCAGAGACACTGGCCGAGAGGAAGTGTGTGTGCACGTGTGAATGTGTGTGTGTGTGTGTGAGTGTGAGTGTGAGTGTGAGAGAGAGAGAGAGAGAGATGTGAATGTGACATATCTACAATAGGCCATTGCAAACTATGTATTACATTTGTAAAATATTCGTAACATATAGTAAAATATTAGTGTGTGTGTGTGTGTGTGCGAGTGAGTGAGTGAGTGAGTGAGAGAGAGAGAGGTTTTGACACCATGCACACTGGATCATTCCTACTAAGCCATCTTGTGGTCAATGTAGGCCATAGAATAAAGCTTTGGACACAGTGCCCTCTTGTGGTCAATGTAGGCCATAGAATAAAGCTTTGGACACAGTGCCATCTTGTGGTCAATGTAGGCCATAGAATAAAGCTTTGGACACAGTGCCCTCTTGTGGTCAGCATTGGCCACAGAATAAATCTCAGAGCCATATAAATAGGGACAGTTTGACCAACTAGGGAATGGAATGGTCCGAGCTATCCTGTTCCGAGGTGGTCACATGGTTGTGGACGCCATCAAATCCCCATTGACATAGTTGAGGTAATAATGGGACAAACATAATAATTTATTAAAAAATAACATCAAATTATTAACAAAATGCCCAACTGCGTGGTTGGCTGCAGTGCATGATGGGAGAGAGAAATGAGTGACCCAACTGTGTATTGGGCTGCAGTACATGATGGGAGAGAGAAATGGTTGCATTGTTCCCCCAAATCGGAGGCAAACATGGGAGCTGAAGGTCAAAAGAACAAATGTGGAGGCAAATAATTACACACACACACACACACACACACACACCACACACACACCACACAAACACACACAAAGACACACACGCACACACACACACACACACACGCACACACAGGGCTTAATTTGAGCCGGAACACGTTCCGGCACCTCCGACGTTGGATCCGGAACCTTTTTAATTGGATCGGTCAACTCTTACGTCAATATAAAAAATGAATTGCTTAAACGAAAAAATAAATAAATTACTGTTTGTGTAGTGTTCAATGTTGATATATTTCTTATTAGTCTTTAGAAATAGGGGAAAGACCAAACAGGATACAACAAGGATCAAGGAGATCGAGGATTTGAAAGTGCTTTATCCTCAATAAAATATTGGTCACAGGATGGTGACGCGCTGTTCGGGGAGAGAGAAGTTGAGACGCTCTGCCAGCAGTTTTGCATCGATAGGCCGTGGAATGTCATCAGGGCTCTCAGGGAATAGGCTACCACCTCTACCATCTCCTGTACAGCAAACAGGGCGTCTCTTCTCCCCTCTACCACCTCCTCCCTACTCTTCATTTGCCTCGTCAGCCCGCCGCTTGCCTGGTTCAACCCCTTTCCTTACGTGAGGTCATGGGTTTCTAAAGGACATAGAGCTGCACTGGACACAAGGTGTAGAGAAAGCAGGGTAATGGAGGCCGGGGGTCTGGATGCTGTATGGGCCATTTTGGACAAGTAGGCCTAGGCTACGGTAGGAAGAAATCGCGCTTCCACGCTGTATCTAGTTGATCATTGATTACTGGGTGTGGGTGGTCATCATTGCAATATAGCAGACTTTAGCGCCGAGGCTTCTAGTCCCTTGTTTTGTTGGTTCCCCTGTAGGCTACCTCCTGTTTTCCCGGTCTGTGTGTGCGCTTGTGTGTGTGTGTGTGTGTGTGTGTGTGTGTGTGTGTGCGTGTGTGTGTGTGCGCGTGAGTGTTTGTGTCTCCCGCTCCCTCTCTGTGTCATATGTGTCAGTACCGATGTGTATTGGTTGGGGGGAGGTGTCCGGGGGGGAATATTTAGGGGTTCAGATAGGTATTCAGATGTGTCAATCAGAAATCACTAATCATTCCACGCTGTATCTAGTTGATTATTGATCACTGGGTGGTCATCATTGCATATATAGCATACTATATATGTTTTTATTTCGGCCTATGCGTGGGACAAACATAATAATTTATTAAAAAATAACATCAAATTATTAACAAAATGCCCAACTGCGTGGTTGGCTGCAGTACATGATGGGAGAGAGAAATGGGTGCATTGTTCCCCCAAATCGGAGGCAAACATGGGAGCTGAAGGTCAAAAGAACAAATGTGGAGGCAAATAATTACACACACACACGTAGAGTGTTTGTCTATTTTTTTTGATCATTTGATAATGGATAATTGCTGCTCTTTTTTTTTACATTTTACACCCATGCAGTGCAGTGTTACAAGTTCTGAAGTTAATAAACATTGCCCTGGTGTACACACCGCGTTGTTTAGTTTTTTTAGTCAGAGCTATGTAGGCTACGCAGGTTTTGTTGTTGTTGGTCCGTAACCTCAAATCCCCGTTTTGAGTCGCCGGATCCACCCCGCCTTTCTGGCACCTCCCACTTTACAAATTAAGCACTGCACACACACACACACACGCACACACACACGCACACACGCACACACACACACACACACACAATATTGTTGGCGATGGATGAACTATGAAAGGTTACATCAGGACCATTTACAGTAACATGTACAGTAGAAGGTAAATATACACTTGGATATTTCTGTAAGGGCCTTTTACAAAAGTATAGTATATATAAGTATAAGTATATATACTCTTTTGATCCTGTGAGGGAATCTTGATCTCTGCATTTATACCATCCGTGAATTAGTGAAACACACAGTGAACACACAGTGAGGTGAAGCACACACTAATCCCGGCGCAGTGAGCTGCCTGCAACAACAGCGGTGCTCGGGGAGCAGTGAGGGGTTAGGTGCCTTGCTCAAGGGCACTTCAGCTGTGCCTACTGGTCGGGGTTCGAAACGGCAACCCTCTGGTTACAAGTCCGAAGTGCTAACCAGTAGGCCACGGCAACCCTCCGGTTACAAGTCCAAAGCGCTAACCAGTAGGCCACGGCTGCCCCATATATACATATTGCCAAATGTTAATAAAAACATTTATAATTATTTATTTCAACATAGCCTATTCATCCCGTAGGGTTACGCTGTAGAATCTTCTGACCCCATAGGGTTACGCTGTGTGTGTGTGTGTGTGTGTAGTTTACCATTCTCTTGTGTCTAGATTGGTCTTAAGGACAAGTGTGTGTGTGTGTGTGTGTGTGTGTTGTTAACCATTCTGTTGTGTCTAGACTGGTCCTGAGGACAATCCCCTCTTCGAGAACATCTCCAGTGCTGTCTCGACTGTGTGTAGGCACCATATTTATATTTTCAGTTTCAGTTAACTCATTGAATGCCAAGCTGTTTTCGGGAGCTTTGTCCTAGAGTGCCAGCAATCTAGACCATTGTTGATGATTTTTGTACAGCCACAGCATATTCGGTGTTATAGCTATGAACACATACAATAGCTTGATTAAAAGGTGAGACTTTAAGCTCTCGGTCGGTGCAAACCGTGTATTTCTACACGCCTCTGTTCCTAAGAAATCCCAAGCTAAACAGTGGCTAGTTTTCATCAAAATCGTTGTTTTTTTCTAGAAATGGAGATATAACCTCTTTCATGAAATATGAAGTGTTACTGTTACTTACTTGTGTAAACCTTCTGGGAAGTGATCAGTGAGACCTGGCGAGACTTCCACCTAGTGATAGACCCACGAAAATGGCCTGGTTTTGACCTGACGTGCATGCCTCACTGATTCGACCCAAAGCGGCAACCGAGTTATGATAAAATGTCCAGATAAAATCTCCAGATTGTGCGTTTTCGATCGTCATATATTTCATTTCCATTTATCACAGAGTTCCCAAAATCACATATAAGGTGTGTTAGAGTGTCTAGTTTCATAATTAAAAAAAAAAAAAAAAAGCTAAAAACGTAATATTAGCCTACGTTTTTGACACTCAACGCATGGGAAGGAAAAACGTAGTATTACACTCAATGAGTTAATATATAATTAGCACTCAATGAGTTAATCTATAATTAGCACTCAATGAGTTAATATATAATTAGCACTCAATGAGTTAATCTATAATTAGCACTCAATGAGTTAATCTATAATTAGCACTCAATGAGTTAATCTATAATTAGCACTCAATGAGTTAATATATAATTAGTTATTCATTTAGTTTCCCTTCAACATTTGATTTAGAACGTTTTAATGTTTTGAGTATGCCCTCCCTCTAGAGGTAATGGTGTGTGTGTGTGTGTGTTGAGTATGCCTTCCCTCTAGAGGTAATGGTGTGTGTGTGTGTGTGTGTTGAATATGCCTTCCCTCTAGAGGTAATGGTGTGTGTGTGTGTGTGTTGAATATGCCTTCCCTCTAGAGGTAATGGTGTGTGTGTGTGTGTGTGTGTGTTGAATATGCCTTCCCTTTAGAGGTAATGGTGTGTGTGTGTGTGTGTTGAGTATGCCTTCCCTCTAGAGGTAATGGTGTGTGTGTTGAATATGCCTTCCCTCTAGAGGTAATGGTGTGTGTGTGTGTGTTGAATATGCCTTCCCTCTAGAGGTAATGGTGTGTGTGTGTGTGTGTGTTGAATATGCCTTCCCTCTAGAGGTAATGGTGTGTGTGTGTGTGTGTGGTAATGGGGGAGCAGTGATAAAAGGGGGGGGTCAAGCCAAGGCCACAGGAGGGGTCCGGTGCCAACAATCACTGACCGTCAACTGTGAGCGTGACAGGAGCAACGTGAACTCGCGGAATGAACTCAACTCAACCAGACAATAGAGACTATACTTCATGTTCGGTCAAAAATGTTCAAAGTCCAGTTTAGATGCTGAGTATTACACGCTTACTTAACACTGTGTACGGCAGTTGCTCATACCTGTGTTCAATGGCAGGGAGAGATCATGCAAGCAGTCCGGCAGGCAAGCAAGATGTTAGGCAGGCAGACATGCAGGCAGGAGGGCAGGAAGGCAGGAAGGGCAGAAAGGCAGGGAGGGAGGTACAGCAGGCAGGCAAGCAGATGGTACGCAGTGATGTAGATACAGCAGTTCAATAATCCAAAGGGAAGGGGGTATTCCAAAGGTTCTAAATGTTCAACTCTTCGAAATGGTCAAGATCAAATCATAAAGCGTCAAGATTCAAACTATCAAGATACAAGCTTACAAGCTACAAGCTGTAAAAAACTATTTGTGTCCAGCATCTTCCATTGTCTAACTAAGACTGACTAAACCACATGGAAGACGCCATCTTGAAGTGAACAGGTGACCAGGTGACCTAAGACCATGTCAAAATAAAAGCTCCATACAGAAGCTAATGAATCTCAAGCAAAGTAAGAGTCTTTCAGTTCAATAGGGTTTAAATTCAAATTGGCTCCTACACTTCATGTTTTAATAATATAATTTATAATGTATTCATTTATGTAATAAATACTATCAGTCCACGGACCACGTCTCTCGGACCATCCTTTACACGTCAGGAAGCCCACCCAAGCACCAGTGCTCCCCAGAGCTGCTGAGACCAACTATTAGAGTCATTGGGACACACAACAACGTTTTAGCCACTACAGCAGTGCTCACACACTGTCCCTCTCCCAGGTGTGTGTGCACACACACACACACACAGACACACTGTCCCTCTCCCAGGTGTGTGTAACGGTGCTCACACACTGTCCCTCTCCCAGGTGTCTTTAGTAGCATTTTTTGTATTATTTCCCCCAGCAATCAGTACAAATAAGCATCGTTAAATGCAACAATCCAGCAAGATAGATTATGTGGGCCCGGAGCAGCACACACACACACACTCACACACTCACACACACACACACACACACTCCCTCCGCTTATGCCTGTAACAGAGAGCAGCGCAACTTCAAACAGCGCATTGGTATTTTGATAGTCAGCGGCGCATTTGAAGGAATCTGCTTGCATACGAGATTATATGGAACAGGGATTCCAACTTAAACCTCCAACTAAACCTTGCTCTACTAAAACCTGTTTGTGACTAGCAGAGTATAGCCTACATGCATCTGCACTCGTCTATTATTTGAAGTCATTGGCAAAGTGAAACTAACTTCACCGTGGTCTCATAGTAAGGTTGCCAACCGTCCCGAATTGTGCGGGACATCCCGTATTTTGGGTGATTTTGATTTGTCCCGTCAGGGACAGCACCACTCCCGATTTTCAATCACAGCTCATCGGCCTTGTTAACTTGTCAATAGTGGGCTACTGTAAACGCACCTGGAACAAAGTGTCCAGTGCCGCCGCTACCACGCGCATCTCGCACTATGCGCAGGGCACCAAGGGACAGAAGGGGCACCACAATTTAGCCAGAGAAGCTTTACTGCAAACTGCTTTTCACTCTTCTTAGAGAACGATTACAATGTCAAAATGCAGCAACAGCATCTTACATAAGGATGATACTTTTTGGGTCCTCTCAGTCTCTCTATTATGCAGCAGATCTAACTTGAACGTTATGCTACTCGTTTTAATTGGGAACGAGAGGGAGAGAGGGTGGAAGTTTCTGATCATTGGCTGGCTTGTGATCATTGGTAATTGATTTCACCTTTTTAATATAAGAAACTTTTAAAAGGAAATCATGAAAACAACAAAAACAACGCGAGGAGATTGTGGAATTATCCGGTTCACACTATATTGACCATTTACAAAATGTGAGGGCACTTTGACATAGTGCGTGCAGCCTATGATTTGGACTGATAGAATATGAAGAGTGGACTTTGCCTTTGTGTAATGGAATTGGTGAGTCTTGAAGTCTTCAATAATCCGTTTCCCTTAAACTAAGCATTTAACATGATAGGCTAATTGAAACACTTTCCACTTAGATAGCTAGGTGGCTATAATGGCTTCATAATTCACTTTTAATTGCAAACAGAAAATATCTAGCTAGCATCATTACATGCTTCTATTTCCACAGGAATGAAGGTTGTTTACACCAACTTAATATACTTACCATTGTGCTATAGGCCTAAATGTGGCACAAACAATGTTAGAATTTGTGGAATGACCATAGGCTATATTTGAAAGGAGCTGGCAAAATATTATGAATACCGTGTAGACAATGTTCTTAAAGTGACAGTACACCATTTGTAAATTAGTTTTTATTTTTTTTGGGGGGGGGGGTCTCGCATTTGAAGTGAAGTGTCCCTCATTTGGGGTTGAGGAAGTTGGCAACCCTATCTCATAGTCAACGACAAAACAGTTCTACACAGTTTACTTTGACTGACAAGGGGTTACCATTGACAACATCGAATGACTGAATAAAAATCCTAAGAATATTTATCTTGCAGAGTAAAATTCAATTCTATTTGGCCTTAAACAGAGCATGTAAGCTAGCACCCTACCTGACACACATTCAAGACAAAAAACTGAGAACCACACTGACAAAGTACAGACTCAGCGAACAAGCCTGGCCGTAGAAGTGGGAAGGCACAGACAAACATGGCTGCCGAAAGACAACAGACTGTGCCACCACTGTGACCTAAACACAGTAGAGACAGAGATACACTTCCTGACCAGTGATGGGCAGTAACGCGTAAGATGTAACGCGTTACTGTAATCCAATTACTTTTTTCAAATAACGAGTAAAGTAAGGGATTACAATAGCAAAAACAGTAATTAGATTACTTTTACTTTCCTGCAGGCAGCCTGCGTTACTGTGTTACTAAACCGTGATTTTGCCATAGACAGTAAAATAATTTTTTAAAAGGATTTTGCCGTATGGATTTTGCTTTGTGAGACTAACTCGTGACAATGACGTATAGCTGCGCGACATAGATGTAAACAACAGACACACGTGTGCAAGACATTGAGTGCGGGAGAGAGCGCGAACATGGAGCATTTAATTCATTGCAGTTCAGACATTACGAAAAAAACATTAACGCTGTACACTCTGCGTGGGATGAAAATGTTGTCTACGAAAAATTCCTCCTCAAATCTGAGCAAGCACCTAGCAAGCCGGCACAGGAATGTGAAACTCATTGAGACACCCCCAGATCCCGACATGACGGCTGCAGCAACAGGTGAAAATAGACTCAAGAGGACGTCGCCGGTTCCCTGCAGCCTACTGGCCCGTTATAAAAGGAGCCAGGGCATTATAATATTTTGGCTGCATTCACTGTGATTTGGAAAATGGACAAAAATATAATGTGGTCTTTGCCGTTTTGTAATGGGGCTGGTGAGTGTTGAAGTCTTCAATAATTCGTTTCCCTTAAACTAAGCATTTACATCAAGGGTGTCCAAACTATGGCCCGCGGGCCAACTGAAACACATTCCACTCAGATAGGGGCTACCAGGCTCATATAGGCTATCACTTTTAATTGCAAACAGAAAATGTCTAGCTAGCTGTTTATACCAACTTAATATCATGACTATTGCTAATATAGATAGATAGATAGATAGATAGATAGATAGATAGATAGATAGATACTTTATTGATCCCCAAGGGGAAATTCAAGATATAATATTGTGCTAAATGTGGAGTTTGTGGACTAGCCATAGGCTTATATTTGAATGGAGCTGATCATTATGAGAGTTGTGGAGACGCTCTTAAGGTGACAGTGCACCATTTATAAATGAGTTAAACTGCATCAAATTAGTAGTATTTCTTAAGAAATATTTGAAACTAAAATGTCATTATTATCATTTAAATAATATATACAGTATTACACTAGAATTTTTTTATTTTATTTTTTTATTTATATTATTATTTATTTGGGGGTGGGGGGGCACCACAAAGCAGTTTTGCTTTGGGCACCAAAATTGCCAGCAGCGGCACTGCACACACGTACAAACACATACTCTTCTTTGACATTAGAACAGCCTAAATGTGGCATGCAACAGCATTTTCTGTTTTGGTAAATGCATTACTCCTCTCTGCACTGCAACTGTTAAAAGATGTAAATGTTAATAGAGATTTTGGTTTTAATTATGTTTTTGCTGTATTTTATTTACATCTATTCGAATGAAGGAGTATACAAAAAGTTAAGATTGAAACTAATAAAACCAAGTTTTAAAAAGCGTATTCAGGTTGTGTATAGCTAGTATGTTTTTGTAAAGTAACTAAGTAAAGTAATTAGTAAAGTAACTAATTACTTTTGAAAATAAGTAATCAGTAAAGTAACTGGATTACTTTCTTGGATAAGTAATCAGTAATCAGTAACTAATTACTTTTTCCAAGTAACTTGACCAACACTGTTCCTGACACAGTGCACAAAATATCCCTGAATTCCTGCAAGGGAGCGATGAGGAGAGGCTTTCATTCCTCACTGGAGAGAAGGAGAAATGCCTCCTCCTTGCCGCTCAATACGGATATTCCTGCCATAATGAAAGGACCTGCTGAGGTGAAACTTAAGCCTATTTTATGCTTCTGCGTCGAATCGACGGCGTACCCCCGCAGACCCCTCTGCGTCGTCGCGAGCCCCTCTCCCACCCCTCTGCTGTAGCTCGAGGTGCACCTCCAAAAAATTGTAACTTCGCGTCGAGGCGACGCAGACCGCAAGGACTGTGAATGGTCAACTCATCCTGTGTGTTGATAGTCGGTGTTTCAAGCAGTCTACTGTGGGGATTAGCAACTCAGACATATTTTGGTTACAATGACGGGATTATCCGTTTGTAAAGTGTTTATATGTCAGTAACGTTTTGAAATTAGCACTTCGCCAGCAAGCATACTTTGTGGGCAGTTGTGCTAAAGTTCGTCTGCTAACATAACTTAAACTGGCTGGCAGACACCTCGCAAATAACCTCAGACTTATTTGCTGGTTTACTGTGTCTATTTCTCGATACAAAATCTAAGCAAGAAAAGGCCAAACAAATAAGATTAATATTTTGGCATGACAGTCTATGGGGTTTGCCATTCTGAGTAGGCTAGCGTTGCGGTCATACAGTCTTGTTTCGGTGGTGAGCGATGCAGACACAGGCGACACCGAGCGTTATGGCGGTGAAATGCACCGCGATGCAAAGCAACCCGACGCAGAACCATAAAATGGTCACGACGTCGTAGCTACGCCGTGGAGTTGACGCAGAAGCATGTTGAGCCCTTTACATTTCCTAAATATGAACATACACTCACACACACACACGCACACACACATACTGTACACACACACACACACACACACATACATACACACGCACACACACACACACACATACACACGCACACACACATACTGTACACACACACACACACACACACACACACACACATACTGTACACACACACACACACATACATACACACGCACACACACATACTGTACACACACACACACACACACATACATACACACGCACACACACATACTGTACACACACACACACACACACACACACATACTGTACACACACACACACACACACACACACACATACACACACACACACTGTACACACACATATTGTACACACACACACACACACGCACACGCACACGCACACACACACACACACACTGTTCTCCATTGTCATAGTTCATAATTGTACAACTATCATGATTGTGTGTTTCCCCCTCCTCTCCTCCCCATTTGATGCATTTGACCCAAATGCTTTGGCAATACTGGCCAATGTTATGGTCATGCTAATAAAGCTCCTTTTGAATTTGAATTTGAGTATTATTTATTAAAGAGAGAGAGCGAGCCTTATTAAAGAGAAGGAGAGCCTTATTAAAGAGAGAGAGTATTATTAAAGATAGAGTAGTATTATTTAAGAGAGAGGAGAGTATTGTAACGTCGGCGCACAAGACATTGCGTAGCGTTCTCCCACGCAGGGCATGCTGGGATATGAGAGCGAACATTTGGGGGTTTATGTCGTTATTTCTCCTAAGTTATAAGTGTAAAGTTTAGCGTCTTTGTTGTAACATGTTCCCCTTTTAGTTCTCCCTCGTGTGTGACCCTTTTTGTGTGGGGGGCTGCGTCCTCCCCTGTGTGTGTCTACTTGACCTGCCCTGTCTGCATTGTGTTCTGTGTCTGAGTCCCTGCCCTCGTGTTCACAATAAAGCTTGCATTGAACAACGCTTGGTGTCCTGAAACCTCCAAATCGTTACATTGGTGTCAGAAGCGACTTTCGAACATGGCCTCCGCTCAGCGAGAGAAGCTGGAAATGGAAAACCTCACCACTGGGTGGAGGCCCACGCAAGAGGATCCGGAGAGAGCCCTTGTAAGAGCTGCTAAAGAGCTTGAGGCCTTCTATCGTTACTGCCGCCGGAGGAGAGGAGCTGTCGCCTGGACCTGCCTGCTGCTGGGAGGAGATCTGGCCGGAAGAAGCGCTCGTGGAGAAGACGACGCTGGCCTGGGCGCTGACTCCACGGCGAGCCGCGACGCGTGAGCAGAGCCGAGGGAGAGCGGCGAGGAAGAGGTTCCTGGATGATGGACGGTTGGTGGAGCCGCTGAGGGCAGCGAACTCACGACGGTGGGGCAGCTTCGACGGAAAGGCTCTCTGAACTCTGAACTCTGAACGTTTGGGTGCGTGTGAGAGGCACCGTGCTGTGTGGGCGCCCGTTCTAGTTGGCCTGTTGGCCGGCGCCTTTAAAAAAGTTTGTGGTGTGGAGTTCGATAGCATGGCCATCTCGGGGGTCGTGCCTTCGCTGAGGCCACGAGGGAGTGGAACAGGCCGGGAGCAGAGCAGGACGGCTCTGCGAGGAGGCAACACGAGGAGGGACGCCGAAGACGGTAGCTGCAGCGGGAGAGCTCAGCGTGGTCCGGTTGCTGCGGAGTCAGTGCCTGTCTGTCCTGGTCGGTGAATCGACGGAGCGGAGTGGCGTTGGTGCAGCTTCATCTGACCCCCCTCGAACCTCGGTGCTTGGTACAGTGTCGACGGTTGGAAAGGCTACCTAGAACCCCGCCAGGAGAGGAGGAGTGCCGCGGTGACACGCCGCGGAAAGTGCAGCCTGAGGGCGGCTGCTGAGAGGGAGCTGGTGACGAGCGGGTCGGCCACGTGGCTGCTAGCACGCCCGCACTGGATTGCTAGCAGCGTGGCGCCCCGTTGAGTGAGCTCCTGCGGCGTGTGCACCCCACGCGAGTTGGCGGTACTGTCGCACTGGACTGAGTGGCGGGCGACGCGCGCCGACGTTAGCATGTGGCTACCTCGTGGTCATTGCCGAGGACGGCAATGGCTTGTTGGGGGAGCTATGTAACGTCGACGCAAAAGACAGTGTTATAAGTTATAAGTTATAAGTGTAAAGTTAGCGTCTTTATTGTAACATGTTCCCCTTTTAGTTCTCCCTCGTGTGTGACCCTTTTTGTGTAGGAGGCGTCCTCCCGTGTGTGTAGTGTGTGTCTACTTGACCTGCCCTGTGTGCATTGTGTTCTGGGTCTGTGTCCCTGCTCTCGTTCTCAGCTAATAAACCTTTTGATTGGACAACTGTGTGAGTCGCTATCAAATCGTTACAGTATTATTAAATGTTATTAAACGTATTGTCTTCTTTTTGCAAGGGCCTGAAAACAGTTAATAGTGTCAAATTGAATGGAGTGGGTGGGTCCATCGTTTGAGCAGTGATTCAGCATTTCTGAAGAACTTGCAAATAATGGCTTAAATGGCATGCAGTGCAATAAAATCACATTTTCTCTATCAAAACAGGGCGTTCAGTAAAACGGAGAAGTTTCAAACAGGAATTTCGTAAACTGTTCATGCATCTTATTATTTTTACTAGCAGTGTGAACTCTGCATCCTGCCCATTCTCTGGTTTCAACCCCGTCACTATTTCTTTCTGTTATGAGTGTGTGTAGTCGCGAGCGCCAGATGTGAGGTGCCCTATGGAGCAGCCAACAGCCAATAGGAGAGCAGGATTGTGAAACTCCTCTCTTCAACCTATAGCTAGACATCATTTCTTCTCTTCAACCTATAGACGTCGTTTCCAAAGAACAAAACATTTTTCGAAAAATTATGTCACGATAAACAACTGTCCTTTTAACCTTTTGGAACTCTTTCATGACGTAGTTAAATACATATTTGCTATCAAGAGGTGAACGCTTTGCAAAGCCCATATAGACCTCGCAGACACATTTTCCAACAAAAAAGTTAAACCGGTAACACAGGACGAATGCAAAACACCTATAGCCTACATTGAACCGCTATCCATACGAATTTGTAGCAGAAAATGTGTTTATTTCACATTCGGTTTCTCAAAAAAAAAAAAAAAAAACGCGAGCCGGTAATTGCTTGAGATTACACAACACGCGCATCAGTCCAGTTCTGCTGTCCGCTCGTGATGGGAGGGGGCGTGGACAGCCATCTCCCAGTCCGACCATTTAAATTCAGTGCGGCTGCTTCGTAGTCCCTGTGTAGGCTACTTGTACTTGTAGTTGTACTTGTGAGCGACTTCGAGCAGACGCCTAGACATGGTGAGAACTTTATCTTTGTCATTTCTAAGACAAATAATTGTTTATTCGCTTGAATGTTGGCTATGGAATTAAATGTTTGTGTGCAAGATAACCTCTAGACTAGACTACATGTAGGCTATTATACCACTTAGGCTATTATAATAATAAAGCATCCTATTAGTGATTTCACAATGACAACAATGATTAGCCTATTGAGAGATTATTACTAGGTCGCCTTTGATTTGGCTATAGGCCGACAGTTTGCTGCGTTTAGCATGCTATGAATTTTAATGCATCTTTTTGGAACCTCTTCACAGACAACTTACACGGACAAAGGTGAAAAGGTATAAAGCTCTTTGAATCATCTCTTTGATCAGTGAATTTGGTTCAGTCATATAAAGTGTAGGCTATAGAACCACAATAGAGTAGCCAGACTTGCAGAGTTGTGTTCGACCTAGTGTCTCTCTCTCTCTCTCTCTCTCTCTCTCTCTCTCATCAGCATGACCAGGGCAGGTTCCTCTGCTTCGACCACATCACTTTCTGGGTCGGCAATGCCAAACAGGTGAGTCAGGGGCTACAACGTTGTCCATATCCTATTATGTTCCTCTGCGCGAACATTTTGGTCATCAGATTTTAAATTGTTTGACTAAAGAGGAGTTTTCTCCTGGTAAACGGGGATTGGTTCTACTAAGGGGTGGGGGCAACGACCATGAAACTCCTAAACCGCATTACCCTCCCCCCAAACTAATTTGATCCATATTGGACACATGTGTACGTTTTTCTGAAGACCACAAGAGGGCGCTGCGCGACTATAATCGATTAGTCTTGTTGCCTGGTAGCCCGTATGCACCCCGTCCTGACTTTCCTCCGGTTGTATTGACATGTGTCCACTTTTGGTTTGATCCTGCACACACATGCATTGGTGATGCATTCTGAATTAT
>NC_055964.1:37967887-37970387 GCF_018492685.1 Alosa sapidissima | reverse complement strand
GAACACTGGGGTTCGGATCCAGCGCCAGTCGGCTCTGACCATGCGCCAAGTTACAAAGCTGGAAATGACACATGGACCAACGTTGATTTTTATTGGATATTCTGTAAAAAGAGAGTCGTCCTCCAGTAAGAGGGTGGCGATAATGCACATACATTGCTTGCCACGTAACAAGAAGAAAAAGTTGCTCGGGAACGTGCGTGGAGTGCAACTTAATTTCATTGGATAACAGCGGCTCTAACGAAGAGAAATCTGCCTGCTGCTGCAAATGCATTCGAACATAATGTGAAATATCTGTAGTCGAACTATAAATAAACTATTCGGTTTTTAGTGCCATGTGTAGCACATTTTTACAGTCTATGATTAGTTTGTTTTTTATTTTATTGTTTGCCATCTCATAGCGGGTGCTCTAAACGTATTCTAGCGTTGGCCCATGACCAAATCAAGCCAATAATAGCCAGTAGCCTAGCCACAATGACGAGCCAGAAAACGAAATTCATCTGGCGAGAGTCAGGTAACTCACCCTGTTTCGAAAATGTAAGATAACGCACAGACCGGCCAGCTTGAGCGGACAATTACGTCCCCAACTCATCTAAAATGTGGTGTCTGGAAATACTTTGGGTTGTACACCGCAGAAGGTAAAGTAACCCTTAAAGAGGATGTAGTCTGCGGACGAGTTAACTGAGTTAAAAAAAACAGTTTACTTACGCATCCACAACATTTCACGCTCACCTGTCGAGTTACCATCCAAATGAGGCAGCGGAGTCAGAGGGACGGCCAGAGCATCGCCAGGCGTCCATGTATGATTGCACACTTTCCGTAAATCCTCAAATTATGTCCGGGGTCTGCTATTTACTTAGGATTAGGCTGGTATTTTTGGGGCAGGATTGTATGCGAGGGAGACCTTTATTTCTTACATTGTGCGTTTTATTGTGAGATGTGTGTTTCGTTTGGAGTGGCATACCAGGCTATCAAAAGCAGACGATTTTCAGTTTGGCTTTGGATTTAATTTACTTTAGGACTGTTTTATTATATATCTAAATATTGAGACTGATAGGCACTTAAATATAGGGGGTATTTGATGGCTCACTGTGAGGTTTCATGTAGTTGAAAAAGTGTTTCCAGCCGTTTATTGCGAGACAAGGAAGCTGCTTTCACCCATTCATTGAATGTGCGCTGTGCTGTAATGGAAACCTTATTGTGTAGCCTAAGTTGAGTTATTTTTTAATTATGCATGATGTAGGCTTACTTGTTATTACATTTGTAGGCTGGAATGCCTCACGGCAACAATTGTGTTTAAATGTAGTAGCATAGGCCTACTGCTTCAGCCTCTGGCTAGCTCAAAAGGGGGATGCTATGATGGGTAAACTTGTTGGAGACCCATGGTGTAGGCTATAACGAGACAATTAAGGGCTTTATGCCGCTGTTTTGTAATTTATTGTCTTTAATCATATTTAGGCTATTTTTGTTCGGGACAAACAACAACGAAACAAGATCAATACAATTCCCTTTATTTGTCATGCATAACCATAATATATGTCTTCTCATAAGCTCCTCAATTACGCACTGAATAATGTTTGGCTGTAGCCGCCGGATAGGTACCCGCCCACCAACATGAACGCGCATGAGAGCTCGTGCTCAACACGGGTTTTCGTGCATGGAGCTGGTTCCAAATGCTCCATGCAGCGCCATATTTGAAAATGGCGTATGTTAACATGCCGAAGCTAATCTGCACGCTCTTGACCCCCCTAGTTACTTTTATAACGCTGTGACTCAGTTACTAACTAGTTACTTTTATAATGCTGTGACTCAGTTACTAACTAGTTACTTTTATAACGCTGTGACTCAGTTACTAACTCAGTAACTTTTATAACACTATGACTCAGTTACTAACTAGTTACTTTTATAACGCTGACTCAGTTACTAACTAGTTAATTTTTTAACGCTATGACTCAGTTACTAACTAGTTACTCTTATAACGCTGAGACTCAGTTACTAACTAGTTACTTTTATAACGCTATGACTCAGTTACTAACTAGTTACTTTTATAACGCTATGACTCCGTTACCGCTATGACTCAGTTACTAACTCAGTAACTTTTATAACACTATGACTCAGTTATTGACTAGTTACTTTTATAACGCTGAGACTCAGTTACTAACTAGTTACTTTTATAACGCTGACTCAGTTTCTAACTAGTTACTTTTATAAAGCTGTGACTCAGTTACTAACTAGTTACTTTTATAAACGCTGTCAGTTACTTTTATAACGTTGTGACTCAGTTACTAACTAGTTACTTTTATAACGCTGACTCAGTTTCTAACTAGTTACTAGTTACTTTTATAAAGCTGTGACTCAGTTACTAACTAGTTACTTTTATAACGCTATGACTCAGTTACTAACTAGTTACTTTTATAACGCTATGACTCCGTTACCGCTATGACTCAGTTACTAACTCAGTAACTTTTATAACACTATGACTCAGTTATTGACTAGTTACTTT
>NC_055964.1:37960387-37962887 GCF_018492685.1 Alosa sapidissima | reverse complement strand
AGCCCACGGGATGCATAATCTGCTGGATTCATTTTGCCAGAAATGTGTTTCCATTGAAAGACATTAGACGCATTCCTGACGAGATTGACACGGTTCGCAACAAAGGTATGAAACCGCCTGCTGTCATTTCTTATGTACTTTAAAACAGTTGTACTGTCTGTCCAAAATACAGGTGGTTCCAGTTGCAGCTGTAATTCAGTGGACAGCATCTGATCAATCCGAACAGCCAAAACCGCAGCAGTCAGCTCAAGACGTGGGATGGTCATTAGTTTTAAAGGAGCCACTCTTGATTTTCCCATAACAAAGGATATGTGCACTTGATCACGGCTGTTAGTCAACCTCAAATAGGTCACGGTGCCATATCCAATTTCACTTGCATCACAAAAATGATGCATCTGTGCACATTCCACATTTCCAAAGTTCTTTGGCTTGAAACAGCGGGTGATATTGAAGTCTGTGAGAGTCTTAAGGCCTTGCCGCCACTGCTTCCAGGTTTGGGCATAAGTGTCAGGAATCTCCTCATCCCAGCCGAGTTTAAGCCTACATAGTTCCTGTAAGATCTGCTTTGCCGGGAAGGTCAAGGGTGAAAGAAATCCAAGCGGATCATATATCGAGCTAACCATGGATAGAATTCCTCGTCTGGTGCATGGTTGGTCCTTGAGGGAAACATGGAACTTAAAGACATCCTCTTCAGCACACCATTGCACACCAAGAGCTCGCTCCACAGGTAGGTCTTCGAGGTCTAGGTCCAGATCCTTCATCTCCTTTGCTCTTTCAGCCTCAGGAATGTAAGACAAAACTTCACGGCTGTTACTGGACCACTTTGTTAAGTTGAAGCCTCCTGTTGCACACAGAGCTTTCAGTTCCTGGTACAAGCTAACTGCGTGGGCCTGTGTGTTCACTGACTTTAGCAAATCATCCACATAAAAGTGGTTCAAAACAGTGCTCACTGCTTCAGCTGAGAAGTTGTCTTTGTTGTCTTCAGCGGTCCTTCTTAGAGCGTAGCTGGCACAACTAGCTGATGATGTTGCTCCAAATAGGTGAACTATCATCCTATACTCCACGAGGGGTTGAGTGACATCTCCATCCTTCCACCACAAGAAGCGAAGGAAGTCAACGTTCTCTGGTGGGATCTTAACCTGGTGATACATCTTCTCGACATCAGCCAACAGAACTACATTCTCATGGCGAAAGCGCAACAGGACTCCAATCAAAGAGTTTGTCAGGTTTGGGCCCTGTATAAGCTCATTGTTGAGAGATGTTCCTTGATACGATGCAGAACAGTCAAAGACTACCCGCAAAGTTCCTTTTTTAGGATGACGGACCCCATGATGAGGTATGTACCAACCCTTGCCATTTTTTAATTCAAGCTCATCCTTAGGTACAAGCTCAGCATGCCTACACTGCAGAATGGTATCCATGAACAGTCTGTACTCATCCTGAAAGGTTTTGTCCTTGCTCAGCTTCCTCTTTAGAGATACTGCTCTTTGCTCCGCCATCTGCCGGTTGTTGGGCATGTCAGGATCTCTTTTGAATGGCAGTGGCAACTGAGTGTCCATCCTTATGCTTTGCAGATGTGTCCATTACCTGCAGAAATCGCAGGTCCTCTTGAGACATCTCTACCTTTTCGTAGCTGTTCTCAGGGAAGTCATGGTTGAATTGCCGGATCAGGAGTTCATTCAAATCTTCAATAGAAATCCGGTTGGCATAAACATATGGCTTTCCTTGCGTATTGAGACAAGTGTGCTCACCATGGAGGAGACCATTCACTACCCAGCCGAGCAAGGTTCTAATTGCAAAAGGCCCATTGCCTGTGCTATTTATTATCCTCCACGGTTCCATAAGCTTGGGCACATTCATTCCAATCAGTAGGTCAATGTCTGCATTGATAC
The DNA here is from genome assembly GCF_018492685.1 of Alosa sapidissima. Classification (NCBI taxonomy): domain Eukaryota; kingdom Metazoa; phylum Chordata; class Actinopteri; order Clupeiformes; family Clupeidae; genus Alosa; species Alosa sapidissima. The sequence goes on along the minus strand of NC_055964.1, from coordinate 37,960,995 downwards.
TCGGTAAGTACACATCTTTCAAATGTGGCCATTTCTCCACATCCTTTTGTCTTGGGATATGATCTTTGCTGACTGGGATTTCTTCTTGGGTGTAAACATCAGGCAACTCATAGAAGTCTTTCCCTTCCAGACTGCTTACTTCTAAACCTTTGATGACCAGGCTATCAATGGGTTTCTCCTGGCCCATAGTACGCAGAAGTATCCTGTGCTGTTTACCCTTTGCATTCAACTGTCTATTGAGATTTTCAGTACAAAATGAGGCAGAACTACCTGGATCAAGAAATGCATAAGTTTGGACAATGTGGTCGGAGTTACTTAGTTTCACATGAACAGGTACAACTGCCAGCGTGCAGTGATCATCACTTGATCCAAGGCCTTTCTTTTCCAGAGAGACTAGTCCACTGCTCACGGCCTTCTGAGATCCACTGGCACTCCTTTCCATCTTCATGAATTCACCATCAGACTTCTGAATGTGCAGGATGCTCGGATGTTTCTTGGAACACACTGCACAGGTGATTCGTCTCTTACAGTCTCTACTCATATGGCCCTTAACCAAACAGCCAAAGCAAATACCCTTTGCCTTCAGCAATCCTACACGGTCATTATGA
>NC_055964.1:37942887-37952887 GCF_018492685.1 Alosa sapidissima | reverse complement strand
CTAAATTACCTTAATCTTTGAGTTAGTATATGGCTCATGATAGATAGATAGATAGATAGATACTTTATTGATCCCCAAGGGGAAATTCAAGGGTCTCAGTAGCATACAGACATCACACACAACATGCACTTACAGCAGAAATGGTAAACATAAGTATAATTATAAACATATAACTAAACTCCACTGTACAATAAGACAGTAGAAGATAAGACAGATAAGAAAACTAACTAAACTAAATACTAAATACACTATATAAGTTAAATTAAGAAAGTCCAATGTGCTTGAGGGTGATCAAGCATAAGACGCTTGTAGTGACAGGGCCGGGACTGGTGAGGTGCTAAAGGGAGTGAGTGTCATGGTGAAGGTGCAAACAGTAGTCCAACATTAGTCCAACAGTGCAAGAGTAAGGTCTAGAGACCAGCATAAATAATATGGACAAATAGGAAAGTAAAGTATAATGTAGACAAGGTAAAATAAAAAACTATAAAAAACTATGTCAGTGCAAGAACAGGTTGAGGTAATAGGGTTATAGCCATTCATTCATTCAGTATTGTAGCAGAAGCCTGACCGCAGCCATTGATCATGTGTGCTAATATAGCATGAAAAACAGTGTAGCAGTAAAACAGTAGTGAAAACATTAGGCTGTGTACATTAGTAAAACAGTAGTAAAACAGTAGTAAAGTAGTAGTGGGCAGTCAGTACTCAAACATGGAGAGGGTGGAGAGGCAGACTAAGCAGAGAAGTCTATCTCTCCTCTTTCCTTTAATGAGGCATTGAACAGTTCAATGGCTCTAGGAACAAATGACTTCCTCAGCCTTTCAGTTGTACATGGCAGTGAGCGAAGTCTCCAGCTGATCAAGCTCTTATGGTTTTTGATAGTGCTGTAGAGTGGATGACATTTATTCTCCAAGATGTTGATCAGTTTGTTTAGGGTCCTTTTGTCAGATATTGAAGTGATGCACTCCAGTTCAGCTCCCACTACAGAGCCAGCCTTCCTTACCAGCCTGTCAAGTCGCCCAGCATCCTTCTTCTTTGTGCTTCCTCCCCAGCATACTACTGCATAGAAGAGGGCGCTGGCCACAACAGACTGGTAGAACATCCTGAGGAGCTTGCTGCACACATTGAAGGACCGCAGCCTCCTCAGGAAGTACAGCCTGCTCTGTCCTTTCTTGTAGAGTGCATCAGTGTTGGCTGACCAGTCCAGTTTATTGTCCAGGTGGAGACCCAGATACTTGTAGGTGCTTACCACCTCCACATTGACCCCATCAATGGAGACTGGTAGTAGAGCGGGCTTAGACCTTCGGAAATCCACCACCATCTCCTTGGTCTTTGAAGTGTTGAGTTGAAGGTGATTGAGTTTGCACCATTGCACAAAGTCCTCCACCAGGCTCCTGTACTCCTCCTCTTGCTCGTCCCTGATACACCCCACAATTGCAGTATCGTCAGAAAACTTCTGCATGTGGCATGACTCGGTGTTGTAGCAGAAGTCAGATGTGTACAGGGTGAACAGGACTGGAGAGAGCACAGTTCCCTGTGGCGCTCCGGTGCTGCTGATCACAGTGTCAGAGAGGCAGTTCTTCAGTCTGACGAACTGTGGTCGCTCGGTCAGGTAATCTGTGATCCAGGTTACCAGGTGGGCAGCATCTGGGGTCTGTGTGTCTGATGGCTGTTGACTGAGGTCGTTGTCACCTCGTTGTTCGTGGTCGCCATGTGGGGGAGGGGTGCAATATCTCTTCACACCTTGACCCCAGATAAGGTCAGATAAGGCTGAAGAGCAGATGTGGTCTGCTTTGAAGCCAGCCATGCTGAGTCATAATGACATTTTGTTTGTAAACGTGTATGTATGTGTGTGTGTTTGTATGTATGTGTGTGTGTGTCTGTGTGCGTGTGTGTGTGCGTGCGTGTGTGTACATGTCTATGTGTGTGTGAGTGTGTGTGTGTGTGTACATGTCTATGTCTATGTGTGTGTATGTGTGTGTGTGCATGCGCATGTGTGTGTGTGTGTGTGTGTGTGTACATGTCTATGTGTGTGTGTGTGTGTACATGTCTATGTGTGTGTGTGTGGTGTGTGTATAGGAGCTAAAGATCTTGGTGGACTATGATGACCACGGCTACCTGCTGCAGATCTTCACCAAGCCTGTGCAGGACAGACCGACTGTCTTCCTGGAGGTTATCCAGAGACACAACCACCAGGTTAGGACACACACACACACACATATATATATATATATATATATATATATCAGAGTTTCCGCTAGAAAAAATGGTGCCGGTCAAAGTGACCGGCAGAGGTTTCGTTTTCCGGACATTTTTTGATGATATGCCGGTCAAATATCCTATTATCCCTTCTTAATTAGTTAAATTTAGGAAAACTGGAGACAGGCTATGTAGCTAAAAGAATTACATAATCAGGCTGTAGGTATAGAATGCAACATGTTCATTAGCCCAACTTAAACATGCCTAACAAGATCTAGCCAGTATCTTTTCATGGACAGCAAGAGTCCGCTTCGTTCGTTGTTTTAAAAAGGCTACGTTGTTTGTTGCTGCCGTTATCTCCAGTGGTGACTGTTTAACTTACACAGATGCGCACACACAAGAATGAGTGCTCAATCCACTACCCCCTAATGCTATGCCTCTTTATTTGATAACAATAAATTAAGAAATGTTTCCTATTCTGGGAAATGTTTAGATATTTTTCTTTCGGCCGCGGTTCAATGATACCGTTTAATTGTGCCAGAAATTATCCGCGGACCAGTAATCGCCTTGTCGAGGAGGCCCTAACCCTGCAGATCATAGACAGAGAACGCATAGGCCTACTGTATGCTTTGGGTAAAGAACACTTTGCGTGTCCAGTGTACACGGAGAATGACAGTGTCTTGGAGCGGCCGCACCCCCCGCAACTCCACTTCCAATGTCACTGATTCCGACAGATACGCCCGACACTTCTGCTTTTTATCTGGTGGTGGTGGAGTTGACCGGACATCTGAGGCTTCAGACGTTACCAATTTATCATCATCCATCGCGTCTGGCCTCTGAAAAAACTTTTAAGGCTCTGCCTGGGCCTGGCCATGTTTGAACCGCCTCAAACATGATTATTAGCCAATTTGACCGGAGAGATTTAATTTTGTCGGACATTTCATTTTTTTTTCGGCAAATGTCCGGTAATTACCGAACAACGGAAACCCTGATATACTGTATATATATATATATACACAAACACATAAACACAAACACACACAGTGGAAGAGAGAGTGAAAGAAATGTATAGGGGAGGGACAGTTTTTAAATGATTAACAGTTGTGGCATTATCCTAATGATGTCACGTGGTTATAATCCTAATGATGTCACGTGATTATAATCCTAATGATGTAACGTGGTAAAATCCTAAAGATGTCACGTGATTATAATCCAAATGGTTATAATCCAAATTATGTAATGTGATTATAATCCTAATGGTTATAATCCTAATGATGTCACGTGATTATAATCCTCTAGGGCTTTGGGGCTGGAAACTTCAAGTCTCTGTTCGAGGCCATCGAGGCTGACCAGAACGCAAGAGGCAACCTTACCATTTTAACTCCAAATGGCCTGTCCGAAAAACTCTGAAACTTACACACACACACACACATGTACGCACAAAGGCATGTTCACATAAAATACACTCACACTCTCTCTCACACACACACACACGTACGCACAAAGGCATGTTCACATAAAATACACTCTCACATGAAGTGCATATATTACATACAGATCATACACACATACGATACACACACACACACACTCTTACCCACACACACATACAGATCTACACATATGATACACACACAAACACACACACGCGCGCACACACACAAACACACACACTTGTGTTCCATATGATACACACACACGCACACACACACACTCTTACCCACACACACAAAGACACACACACACTTGTGTTCCATATCCATACAGATCTACACATACGATACACACACACACACACACACGTGTTCCATTTGGCCAAAGAGAAATATGCACATCAATGCAATCAAATGCAGTATTAACACATATATACTGGATATGAAGTGATGATTTTGAACATGCATATGTATTAACACATATATACTGGATATGAAGTAATGATTTTGAACATGCATATGTATTAACACATATATACTGGATATGAAGTGATGATTTTGAACATGCATATGTATTAACACATATATACTGGATATGAAGTGATGATTTTGAACATGCATATGTATTAACACATATATACTGGATATGAAGTGATGATTTTGAACATGCATATGTATTAATACATATATACTGGATATGAAGTAATGATTTTGAACATGCATATGTATTTGTAAATCCATTCCCAAGCTCTCAGACTATTTTAGGTAGATATTCAGTGTTACTGTTATCCAAATAACATTGAACAAAACCTCTTTTTCACAGTTAGTATACCCCATTAGTTGGTGAATATTATACTATTTGATGTTCTGTACCTTCATAGCTTCAATACTTTCATGCATATTTTATGCACATTTTTCATCAAATTTAATTAGTCAATGATTCTTTGTATGATATTGCTTTCTTTTATGTTCTGTTACCCTCTGCACAGCCACAACACATGACTGTTACTAGGGTAACACTGTTTACTCTGCAGCCACAACACATGACTGTTACTAGGGTAACACTGTTTACTCTGCAGCCAGAACACATGACTGTTACTAGGGTAACACTGTTTACTCTGCAGCCACAACACATGACTGTTACTAGGGTAACAACACTGTTTACTCTGCAGCCACAACACATGACTGTTACTAGGGTAACAACACTGTTTACTCTGCAGCCAGAACACAACTGTTACTGGGGTAACAACACTGTTTACTCTGCAGACAGAACACAGAGACTATTACTGGGGTAACAACACTGTTTACTTTGCATCCCAAACCCACATGCTAATCGTCATGTAGTCAAGGGAAACTGTCCGCTATGTAAGCACCTAGTGAATTCATGGGCCGTTTAGCCTGTATTACATTAATACACAGGATTAGATGTTAAAGTAATACAGGCTAAACGGCCCATGAACGTTTAGCCTGTAGAATACATTAAGATCTCATTAAAAACAAAAACTGATGGGAAACATCTTCAATTATTGTCTGATTCCATGTATGTGTGTGTGTTTGTGTGCATGTGTGTGTTTGATGGTAAGGATGGAAGACAACAGGATATGATTAAATGTTTTTATTAATCACTAAAATCCCATAAAAACTGACAAGGATTCACATAATTTATTTACATTAGGGCATTAGACACTGAAAACATTTCATTTTGTGCAGCTGTTTTTCCTGTTGATTTTCATTTCAGGTTACACAACAAAAAAATTGGCCTGATTAACTCATTGAATGCCAAGCTGTTTTCGGGAGCTTTGTCCTAGAGTGCCAGCAATCTAGACCATTGTTGATGATTTTTGTACAGCCACAGCATATTCTGTGTTATAGCTATGAACACATACAATAGCTCGATTAAAAGGTGAGACTTTAAGCTCTCAGTGGGTGCAAACCGTGTATTTCTACACGCCTCTGTTCCTGAGAAATCCCAAGCTAAACAGTGGCTAGTTTTCACCAAAATCGCAGTTTTTTTCTAGAAATGGAGATATAACGTCTTTCATGAAATATGAAGTGTTGCCTGTTACTTACTTGTGTGAACTTTCCGGGAAGTGATCAGCGAGACCTGGCGAGACTGCCACCTAGTGATAGACCCACGAAAATGGCCTTGTTTTGACCTGACGTGCATGCGTCACTGATTCGACCCAAAGCGGCAACCGAGTTATGATAAAACATCCAGATAAAATGTCCAGATTGTGGGTTTTCATGAGTTTCACGATCGTCATATATTTCATTTCCATTCATCACAGAGTTCCCAAAATCACATATAAGGTGTGTTAGAGTGTCTAGTTTCGTAATTTAAAAAAAAGCTAACAATGTAAAATTACGTTTTTGGCACTCAATGAGTTAAGGGGCTCAGTTTAGGCACCAGGAATAGCCAATGAGGGGCAGAGGCGGGCTTTAGGCACCAGGAATAGCCAATGAGGGGCAGAGGCGGGCTTTAGGCATCAGGAATGGACAGTGAGGGGCAGAGGGGTCTTCCAGAGGCGGGCTTTAGGGTCTCCCAGTGGGCACGGCTGGCCCTGTAGACACCAGAGAGGACACGTTAATCTCACACACACACACACACACACACACCAGAGAGGACACGTTAATCTCACACACACACACACACACACACACACACCAGAGAGGACACGTTAATCTCACACACACACACTTACACACACACACACACACCAGAGAGGACACGTTAATCTCACACACACACACACATACACACAACACACACACACACACAACTAGGTATGCACAGGTATGTTAAGATCGGATATCGGCCCCAATATTGACACAATATCGTAACACCCCCAATTATCACCACTTTTGTTCAGAAATTCTAAAACAACGATGTTTTTTAACACTTCAAAATAACATTTGCTAAATGAACCTTATATTTTTCAGTAGCCATAGGTGTGTAGATTTGAACAAAATCTGGTTTGGTTCTTAACGAGAGCATTTACTGCCTGAAATATCCGATTTTGTTCACCACGCTCGGAGTTATAGTGCTGGCCTGATGGGTCGCCTATTTACACCGTTTCTACGGCACATGAACGGTTAGAACGAGAATTCTTGTCAAGAAATTAAAATTCCACTGGAGCTCCGAGCGGTTGTGTACACGCAGCTTACAACACTGTTTACAGCTCTTCGAGTCACGGTAAAATGTCATTTTTGGTACATAGCTAATTTAGGTTTGTATAGAAATGGATATTAAGTGACACATACATGCAAGACGGCAGAAATACGGGTCCGACGGTAATAGGGGGAGTTCCGATAGCTGGATTGGGGATCGGAAAATGTAGCAGATGGCAGCTCGGGTTTAGTCGTCACGGGTTCAGACAACCTAGAGTTTAGAGTTTATCTCAGTGTTCCATTCCATCTCACCTCCATTCTGGAATACCTGCCCTGGCCTACAAACACCATCATAAACACCAGGCCTACAAACACCATCACCATCATAAACACCAGGCCTACAAACACCATCATAAACACCAGGCCTGCACACACCATCATAAACACCAGGCCTACAAACACCATCATAAACACCAGGCCTGCACACACCATCATAAACACCAGGCCTACACACACCATCATAAACACCATCATAAACACCAGGCCTGCACACACCATCACCAGGGCTACACACACCATCATAAACACCAGGCCTACACACACCATCATAAACACCAGGGGCCTATTGCACAAAACTAGGATAAGGGATTAAGCCGGGATATCTTGGTTATCCTGGCTCAATTTATCCGTGATCCAGTTGCACAAAAGCGGGATAGGGGGCAGCAGGATATGTTATGGTATAAATCACCATGGCAATTTATTCTGTGGAGCTAGCCTGCTCCAGACCAGGCTAAGTTCCAGGATCTATTTAATCTCATCCCTTATCTCAGTCAGCAGTCACCACAAACAGAAACCAATAATTTTTCCACTGCCCACTACACATTGTTATCACATATACCTAGACCCACTGTCATTATTTAAACGTTTGTGATCATTAATTAACTTTTACATACTCGCCATTCCCGACCTGTCATGTGACAATGTGACGTCACGGGAGTGCCTAACCATTTCACGCATGGTGGTTGCGGCACTAGTTGCAATATTCTCCTTAACAGAGGTGTTGCTGTTTGTTGCTGTTGTGAGAAGGCTATCTACCTACTTCACACCGTAGAAGAAGCACTGAAGCCGCTCTAGTTGCCATGGTGAATCAGTGAATCTGTGATCGGTAGCAGGGTCTGTTTGAGGGAGCCGTGAGCGCGCACTTATCCAAGATAGGTTTTAAGGTGTACTGACCTGGCCTTGACGTAGGTGCTGTACTGACCTGGCCTTGACGTAGGTGCTGTACTGACCTGGCCTTGACGTAGGTGCTGTACTGACCTGGCCTTGACGTAGGGCTTGCTGGTGTACTGACCTGGCCTTGACGCAGGTGGTGTACTGACCTGGCCTTGACGTAGCTGGTGTACTGACCTGGCCTTGACGTAGCTGGTGTACTGACCTGGCCTTGACGTAGCTGGTGTACTGACCTGGCCTTGACGTAGGTGGTGTACTGACCTGGCCTTGACGTAGCTGGTGTACTGACCTGGCCTTGACGTAGGTGGTGTACTGACCTGGCCTTGACGTAGGGCTTGCTGCTGCCCTCCAGGGCGCTGCCCCAGAGGCCGTGCTTCTGTGAGGCGGGGGGCAGGACGCCTCTCTCGGGGGCCAGCTCCTCGGCTATCGCGCGGATGTGGTACGCCTCGAACCCGCAGCAGCCGCCGATGTAGCGGATGCCCGCGTTGTACGCCTCACGCGCGTACTTGTGCACGTCCCAGCGGTTGACCACTCTGGACTCCAGCGCTGCAGAGAAGGAGGGCAGTACAGGAGACACACACACACACACACACACACAGGAGGGCAGTACAGGAGACACACACATACACACACAGACACAGACACAGACACAGACACACACACACACACACACACACACACACACACACACACACACACACAGGAGGGCAGTACAGGAGACGTACACACACACACACACACACACACACACACAGGAGGGCAGAACAGGAGACACACACACACACACACACAGGAGGGCAGTACAGGAGACGTACACACACACACACACACACACACACACACACACATACACACACACACAGGAGGGCAGTACAGGAGACGTACACACAAACACACACACATACACACACACACAGGAGGGCAGTACAGGAGACGTACACACACACACACACACATACACACACACACAGACAGACACAGACACACACACACACACACACACACACACACACAGACACACACACACACAGACACACACACACACCGGAGGGCAGTACAGGAGACGTACACACACACAGACACACACACAGACACACACACACACACACACAGACACACACACACACAGGAGGGCAGAACAGGAGACGTACACACACACACAGACACACACACACACACACAGACAGACACACACACACACACACAGGAGGGCAGTACAGGAGACGTACACACACACACACACACACACACACACACACACACACAGGAGGGCAGTACAGGAGACGTACACACATACACACACACACAGACAGACACAGACACAGACACACACACACACACACACACACACACACACACACACACACAGGAGGGCAGTACAGGAGACACACACACACACACACACACACACAGACACACACACACACAGGAGGGCAGTACAGGAGACGTACACACACACACACACACACAGACACACACACACACAGGAGGGCAGTACAGGAGACGTACACACACACACACACACACAGACACACACACACACAGGAGGGCAGTACAGGAGACGTACACACACACACACACACACACAGACACACACACACACAGGAGGGCAGTACAGGAGACGTACACACACACACACACACACAGACACACACACACACAGGAGGGCAGTACAGGAGACGTACACACACACACACACACACACAGACACACACACACACAGGAGGGCAGTACAGGAGACGTACACACACACACACACACACAGACACACACACACACACACACACACACACACACACACACACAGACACACACACACACAGGAGGGCAGTACAGGAGATCGTTAGCTCGAGTGGAGAGGAGGAGCTACGTGGAATACGCGCCCCTATCAGAAATGAGTCACATGGCACTTGCGTCATCTTCCAAAAAAACATTTTGCAACCCAAGTAGGCCATGTACCAAATACTCCTTGCGTAGCTCGACGCATCTTTGCAACCCAAGTAGGCCATGTACCAAATACTCCTTGCGTAGCT
>NC_055964.1:37932887-37937887 GCF_018492685.1 Alosa sapidissima | reverse complement strand
ACACACGCACACAAAGACCGGGATGTAACAGTTTACTGAGGTTTAATATCAATTGAAATACTATTGAAATCACGTTGATCTTTAGTTTGGTTGTAATTTCAACATTGTTTCAATATTCATTTTAGTGGAAATACCATTGAAATCCCGTTGATCTGTAGTTAGAATTTCACATTGCTTCAATATTAATGAAGGGTGCAAAAGTGATGTAGAATAAATGTTGCAGTGCAACGTTGATCCAATAATTTTAACATTGACAAAGTAATGTTGATTCTAACATAGATTCAATGACTAATTGTTATCTGGGTGCAGAATGAGCAGTCATCAACACCAACTGGAAGCCCCGTTTAGGTAGTCTTGCATTGCATACAATTAGGCTTTCTCTGAACTACATTTTCCAAAGGACAGCTTTCGTGCTTGTATCACAACTTCAGAACGGCTTGACGCACATGCTTCAAATTTGGTGTGAACATTTGTATGGACTCAATGATGAAGTCAAATGTCAAGGTCAAACCCACCTTGAGTGTGATATCTCAAGAATGCCTGACACACAAGGTTTTTTGGTACAAGGGTTTGTATGAACTCAAAGATTAAGTGATTCAATGGGTTTTTTTTCTTCAGAAATCTCCCCACCAACATTAAGCCAGCAGCTTTCCATCCACTATTGTAATTCCTCTGGCATTACATTTCTAGTTCTGTTTGATTTCTGATGCTGTATAATGTAGTCTTATTTATGTAAGCAAAAAGAACAAAAGGGATCTTTCAGTGTAGGCTACCAAATAAATCACTTCTGGTTTGATTAGTTTCATTTTTCAGTGTAGGCTACCAAATAAATCACTTCTGGTTTGATTGGTTTCATTTTTCAGTGTACGCTACCAAAATTAATCACTTCTGGTTTGATTGGTTTCATTTTTCAGTGTACGCTACCAAAATTAATCACTTCTGGTTTGATTGGTTTCATTTTTCAGTGTACGCTACCAAAATTAATCACTTCTGGTTTGATTGGTTTCATTTTTCAGTGTACGCTACCAAAATTAATCACTTCTGGTTTGATTAGTTTCATTTTTCAGTGTACGCTACCAAAATTAATCACTTCTGGTTTGATTAGTTTCATTTTTCAGTGTACGCTACCAAATTAATCACTTCTGGTTTGATTAGTTTCATTTTTGCGAGTGCATTTTTGCACTCACTGTGACGTTGGGGGCGTTCCCGCTCAGGTCGAGCTTATCATCAGAAGAGTAGAAGGTGTACGTCTGCATTACGTCAGCCCCTGCCCGCAGGAACTCCCGGTGAAGCTGCCTTACTTCAAAACAAACAAACAAACAAACAACACATTAACACTAGTGTATGATTATAGCCCACTCAGTATAAGGCCAGTTCAGACTGTGGCATAAGCAATCTAAGCTGGTTAATATGGTTGATGCATGACAGGCTCATAAGGGCCAAAGCAGCAGGTTAATATATGGTTGACCTTTGCTCCTCGTCACACTTAGATTGTATTTGGGTCATACAAGTGCAGAATGGATGAGTATGAGACAGCAGAAAGATATTTTATCCACTTCGCTATAGGCAGATTCCACATCTCTTCAGCTATTTTAATTCCAGTCAGAACATATTTTGATAAGACTAGTCTTGCAGAGTCCGAATTCGCGCACGTCAACTCACGCACCTGTTGACCGATCTTATAACGACAGAACACTAATGGCTACGAGAAGTCCCCTATCCTAGGCCTTAAGGCGGCGTGATTAAAATGTCAAAGACGTGTACATGCGCTTAATTTTTGGTTTGTGAGTTATAGAAAAAAGGATAAACTCAAAAACTGTCGTTGATGGCCGCGGTCTGGGACATAATGCAGCATGCACACGACCCAAGCTTCCGCAGGCTGGCACTGCGTTGTTCACCTGCTTCAGGGTGCTCAACCGCGGCCTCCGGTGTCCAGTGTCCCGCCTTCACGTAACCCCTGCGCTCGAGCTGCATGGTGTAGCCGCCATCACCGATAATAACTTCTCCCGCCTCCAAGCGCTCGAGGATTCCCTAAGAAAGACAACATGCCAGTTAAAATCACACGATTTCCATAATTACCCATGAAAGATGTCCAAGAAGTCTTAGAAAATTAACGATGTTATAGGCCTACCTTAATTTTAGCTTTGGGGATCAATAAAGTATCTATCTATCTGTCTATCTGCGTGATTGATAAGAAACAATCGCTGAGCCTACCGTCGCTATCTAATGCCATGTGTCCAAATAAAAACAATAGGCCTACCTTTCTCTTGACAGATGCCATTGCTTTGCTCTGCTGTTGATTAAACGGGTCTAAGTCTGACTGACGTTTGGACCAATAAATCAATTTCTCTGCAGAGCCCCTTTCCACCGTTATGTTGGAGGAAATATCAGCCCAGCCAGTGCGGAGTGAACTGTTAGAGTAAGGCGTTCTTCTAACCAGTCTTAGGAGTCGCTCGTGCAATCACAATCTTCCGCCCATGGCAGGGGGCGGAGACTGCTGTCCGGAGACTCCCATCTGTCCGGCTAGGAACTCCTCAAAAAGCCTCCAGTCGAATAGATCAAGTGTACTGCAAGGGGGAGTGGACTACACCGAAAGTTGTAGTCTGAAACAGGTCTCTTCATATAATATTATTGTCTGTCTACCAGATGTGCACGCGGGGAATTAGCTGAAATGGTAGAGTGCGCGCGCAGGAAGCGCAAGCGAGATCGATGCCCGCGCGCATTCTCTAGTGACATTTTCATTATTCATTCCGCACTGTTATAACCCACAATAATAATGACATGAATATGCGGACAAAGCTGTGCGAAGATTCTGAACCTTTCCCCCGAGGTTGCGGAGAAAAGATAAGAAAGAAAAACAGTGAAGCCGGACAAAACAGGGACGTCTGGTGGTTGACAGACATTATATAGCAGCCATGAACTTCAGTAACGATAGGACTGTTCAGGAAGAGGTTGGTCCGGTTTACATGAAGAAAATGACAACCACAAGAAAGACAAAAATATAGACTTGTATTACATGTGCTGCACTCCATGTCACAAAAACACACAAAAGCACCATGTTAATTACGCTCAGGCAATGTAGGGCTACTAAAGCACCATGTTAATTACGATCAGGCAATGTAGGGCTACTACTGAGTTAGAATGAGATGGGAAAGATCTTATAAAATATATATTTTAACTAAGCAGATAGGATGGGCTATCTAGAGTTTATCCACACACACTCACACACACATAGTATCAAGCTGAAATAAGAGAAAACGTTGACCTGCAGTGCAAACACCATAGTGTGAATCCGTTCACCATTACAGCCCTCCTCATTGGCTAATCATTAGCACTACTTACTGTGCGTTTCACGTTCTGATTATTTTATTTTGGATTGCAGTGGATGGTGTGTGAAAGTTCTATCCCGTTCTTTTTTAAGGGTGTTTTAAAGATCACAAACAAAAATAACAGAGCAAGCTACAAAAGTGAAAACCGTTATACATATTAATATAAACACATACTGCAATATATACAATATTCACATAAGAATCCCGAAGTTCAATCATTGTTTTCAGATCTGCTCGACCAAATGGACTGATTGAACGCATCTCCAGCTCATATCATACAGAAAGATGGTTGGTCATGTGACCTGTGCCATCCTGGAAAGGCAAAAGACCTTAACTCACCAGAGTGTCAAACTGAGAAAAATGACTTTAAAGTTTCTTTGTTGTCCAGCCAAATGTATATTATAGGTAGGACACTGGAAATCTGGCTATTACCTGTTTTAATGAAGATAAGTCTGTACATAAACATCTTGGGCTCAAAACTTGACCTTTGACCCTTATGTGGACGTTACTGTACTTTGCCTTTGTGTTATCAGGGCCATGCCAGGGCAAAAGGCAGTAATTTCCATAACTTCTATTTAGGATGATTGTGCGCTTGCATAATCAATATCTATTTAATGCAGAGTGTTTATGTGTGCAATGCATGCACAGGCATGTGTGTGTGTGTGTGTGTGTGTGTGTGTTTGTGTGTGTGTGTGTATATGCATGTGTATGCAAATGTGTGTGTGTGTGTGTTTGTAAATGTGTATTTGTGTGTCTGCAAATGTGTGTGTGTGTGTGTGTGTGTGTATGTGTACAGGTGTGTGTATGTGTGTGTATGTGTGTGTGTGTGTACATGTGTGTGTGTGTTTGTAAACATGTGTCTTCCTAGTTGAGCGTTCCTCTGCAGTTCTCTGCGGCACACAAGCACGGAATCTTCACGTCTTCGGTGGGGAATTTGTAATCGTATGTGATTTCCTCGTTGACTCCGATGGGCTGTCGGGAGTAGATCACAATCTTTTTCTGGGACTCCACACTGATGATTTTGGCGTAGCAGTTTGGCTAAAAAAAATATAATACCATATAATAGCATCAACACACACACACACATGTAATGTCATATAATACAATCAACAGACACACACACACACACACACACACATGTACATGCACACACACACACACGCACACACACTTATAATACCATATAATACAGTCCTCATGTCAGTACAATGATACTGAAAGCATTGTATTTAAAAATAATATTTTGATTCACTGTAATACCCCTTCTGCCTGATTATGAACATGTGTCTGTATCTGTGTGTGTGTGTGTGTGTGTGTGTGTGTATGTGTGTGTGTGTGTGTGAATGTGTGTATGTGTGTGTATCTGAGTGTGTGTGTGTGTGTGTGTGTGTATCTGAGTGTGTGTGTGTGTGTGCGTGTGTATGTGTGTGTGTGTGCATGTGTATGTGTGTGTGTGTGTGTGTGTGTGTGTGTGTGTGTGTGTGTGGGGGCATGTATATGGGGCAGTGGGCACCCTGTCTGATTCACGTTGCAGCTGTGGTTGATAAAGCGGGCCAAGTTGGCACATTTGGTGGCGTCGATGATGCTGTTGTGGTCGATACGGTGTGTGTGTGTGTGTGTGTGTGTGTGTGTGTGTGTGTGTCTGATTCACGTTGCAGCTGTGGTTGATAA